>NW_027043064.1:300000-473707 GCF_036013475.1 Columba livia
CCTTTCCTTGAATTGCCCTTTTGCCTTACCTTGCCTTGACTTGCTATACCCTTTTTCCTTGCCTTGCCTTTTCATGCTTTGCCCTTTTGCCTTGCCTTGCTTTGCCATTTTGCCTTTCCTTGAATTGCCCTTTTGCCTTACCTTGCCTTGACTTGCTATACCCTTTTTCCTTGCCTTGCCTTGTCATGCTTTGCCCTTTTGACGTGCTTTGCTTTGTCCTTTTGCCTTGCCTTGCTTTGCCATTTTGCCTTTCCTTGAATTGCCCTTTTGCCTTACCTTGCCTTGACTTGCTATACCCTTTTTCCTTGCCTTGCCTTGTCATGCTTTGCCCTTTTGACTTGCTTTGCTTTGTCCTTTTGCCTTGCCTTGCTTTGCCATTTTGCCTTTCCTTGAATTGCCCTTTTGCCTTACCTTGCCTTGACTTGCTATACCCTTTTTCCTTGCCTTGCCTTGTCATGCTTTGCCCTTTTGACTTTCCTTGCTTTGCCCTTTTGCCTTGTCTTGCTTTGCCCTTTTGCCTTGCTTTGCCTTGTTATGCTTTCCCTTTTGCCTTGTCTTGCTTTGCCATTTTGCTTTTCCTTGCATTGCCCTTTTGCCTTACCTTGCCTTGACATGCTTTACCCTTTTGCCTTGCCTTGCCTTGTCATGCTTTGCCCTTTTGACTTGCTTTGCTTTGCCCTTTTGCCTTGCCTTTCCTTGTTTTGCCGTTTTCAATTTCCTTGCATTGCCTTACTTTCATCTTTGCCTTGCCTTGACGTGTCTTCCTTATCCTTTCGCCTTGCCTTGCTTTGCTTTCCCCTTTTGCCTTGCCTTACCTTGCCTTGCTTTGCCTCTTTGCCTTGTCTTGCCTTGCCTTCCTTTCTCCTTTTGCCCTGATTTGCCTTGCCTTTCTTTTGACCTTTTGCCTTGCCTTGCCTTGCCATGCTTTGCTCTTTTTCCTTGCCTTGCTTTGCCCTTTTGTCTTGCCTTGCCTTGCCTTGCTTTGCCATTTTCCCTTGCCTTGCTTTTCCCTTTTGCCTTGCCTTTCCTTGCTTTGGCCTTTTTCCTGGCCTTGCCATGGTTTGTCCTTTTGACTTACCTTGCCTTGCCTTTCTTTGCCCTTTTGCCTGGCCTTGCATTGAGTTGCCCTTTTTCCTTGCCTTTTCATGCTTTGCCCTTTTGCCTTGCCTTGCTTTGCCATTTTGCCTTTCCTTGAATTGCCCTTTTGCCTTACCTTGCCTTGACTTGCTATACCCTTTTTCCTTGCCTTGCCTTGTCATGCTTTGCCCTTTTGCCTTGCCTTGCTTTGCCATTTTGTCTTTCCTTGAATTGCCCTTTTGCCTTACCTTGCCTTGACTTGCTATACCCTTTTTCCTTGCCTTGCCTTTTCATGCTTTGCCCTTTTGCCTTGCCTTGCTTTGCCATTTTGCCTTTCCTTGAATTGCCCTTTTGCCTTACCTTGCCTTGACTTGCTATACCCTTTTTCCTTGCCTTGCCTTGTCATGCTTTGCCCTTTTGACTTGCCTTGCTTTGCCCTTTTGCCTTGCTTTGCCTTGTTATGCTTTGCCCTTTTGCCTTGTCTTGATTTGCCCTTTTGCCTTACCTTGCCTTGTCATGCTTTGCCCTTTTGCCTTGCCTTGCCTTGTCATGCTTTGCCCTTTTGACTTGCTTTGCTTTGCCCTTTTGCATGCCTTTCCTTGTTTTGCCGTTTTGAATTGCCTTGCATTGCCTTGCTTTCATCTTTGCCTTGCCTTGAGTGTCTTCCTTATCCTTTTGCCTTGCCTTGCTTTGCTTTCTCCTTTTCCCTTGCCTTTCCTTGCCTTGCTTTACCCTTTTGCCTTCCCTTGCCTTTGCCTTTCCATGCCTTGCTTTGCCCCTTTGCCTTACCTTGCCTTGCTATGCCCTTTTGCCTTGCCTTGCTTTGTCTCTTTGCCTTGTCTTGCCTTGTCTTCCTTTCTCCTTTTGCCCTGATTTGCCTTGCCTTTCTTTTGACCTTTTGCCTTGCCTTGCCATGCTTTGCTCTTTTTCCTTGCCTTGCTTTGCCCTTTTGTCTTTCCTTGCCTTGCCTTGCTTTGCCATTTTCCCTTGCCTTGCTTTCCCCTTTTGCCTTGCCTTTCCTTGCTTTGGCCTTTTTCCTGGCCTTGCCATGGTTTGTCCTTTTGACTTACCTTGCCTTGCCTTTCTTTGCACTTTTGCTTGGCCTTGCTTTGCCCTTTTGCCTTGCCTTGCTTTGCCATTTTGCCTTTCCTTGAATTGCCCTTTTGCCTTACCTTGCCTTGACTTGCTATACCCTTTTTCCTTGCCTTGCCTTGTCATGCTTTGCCTTTTTGACTTGCCTTGCTTTGCCCTTTTGCCTTGCCTTGCTTTGCCCTTTTGCCTTGCTTTGCCTTGTTATGCTTTGCCCTTTTGCCTTGCCTTGCTTTGCCATTTTGCCTTTCCTTGAATTGCCCTTTTGCCTTACCTTGCCTTGACTTGCTATACCCTTTTTCCTTGCCTTGCCTTGTCATACTTTGCCATTTTGACTTGCTTTGCTTTGCCCTTTTGCCTTGCCTTGCTTTGCCATTTTGCATTTCCTTGAATTGCCCTTTTGCCTTACCTTGCCTTGACTTGCTATACCCTTTTTCCTTGCCTTGCCTTGTCATGCTTTGCCCTTTTGACTTGCTTTGCTTTGTCCTTTTGCCTTGCCTTGCTTTGCCATTTTGCCTTTCCTTGAATTGCCCTTTTGCCTTACCTTGCCTTGACTTGCTATACCCTTTTTCCTTGCCTTGCCTTGTCATGCTTTGCCCTTTTGACTTTCCTTGCTTTGCCCTTTTGCCTTGTCTTGCTTTGCCCTTTTGCCTTGCTTTGCCTTGTTATGCTTTCCCTTTTGCCTTGTCTTGCTTTGCCATTTTGCTTTTCCTTGCATTGCCCTTTTGCCTTACCTTGCCTTGACATGCTTTACCCTTTTGCCTTGCCTTGCCTTTTCATGCTTTGTCCTTTTGCATTGCCTTGCCTTGTCAAGCTTTGCCCTTTTGACTTGCTTTGCTTTGCCCTTTTGCCTTGCCTTTCCTTGTTTTCCCGTTTTCAATTTCCTTGCATTGCCTTACTTTCATCTTTGCCTTGCCTTGACGTGTCTTCCTTATCCTTTCGCCTTGCCTTGCTTTGCTTTCCCCTTTTGCCTTGCCTTACCTTGCCTTGCTTTGCCTCTTTGCCTTGTCTTGCCTTGACTTCCTTTCTCCTTTTGCCCTGATTTGCCTTGCCTTTCTTTTGACCTTTTGCCTTGCCTTGCCTTGCCATGCTTTGCTCTTTTTCCTTGCCTTGCTTTGCCCTTTTGTCTTGCCTTGCCTTGCCTTGCTTTGCCATTTTCCCTTGCCTTGCTTTTCCCTTTTGCCTTGCCTTTCCTTGCTTTGGCCTTTTTCCTGGCCTTGCCATGGTTTGTCCTTTTGACTTACCTTGCCTTGCCTTTCTTTGCCCTTTTGCCTGGCCTTGCATTGAGTTGCCCTTTTTCCTTGCCTTTCCTTGTTTTGCCGTTTTGAATTGCCTTGCATTGCCTTACTTTCATCTTTGCCTTGCCTTGACGTGTCTTCCTTATCATTTTGCCTTGCCTTGCTTTGCTTTCCCCTTTTGCCTTGCCTTTCCTTGCCTTGCTTTACCCTTTTGCCTTCCTTTGCCTTGCCTTTCCATGCCTTCCTTTGACCCTTTGCCTTGCCTTGCTTTGACTCTTTGCCTTGACTTGCCTTGCCTTCCTTTCTCCTTTTGCCCTGATTTGCCTTGCCTTTCTTTTGACCTTTTGCCTTGCCTTGCCATGCTTTGCTCTTTTTCCTTGCCTTGCTTTGCCCTTTTGTCTTTCCTTGCCTTGCCTTGCTTTGCCATTTTCCCTTGCCTTGCTTTCCCCTTTTGCCTTGCCTTTCCTTGCTTTGGCCTTTTTCCTGGCCTTGCCATGGTTTGTCCTTTTGACTTACCTTGCCTTGCCTTTCTTTGCACTTTTGCTTGGCCTTGCTTTGCCCTTTTGCCTTGCCTTGCTTTGCCATTTTGCCTTTCCTTGAATTGCCCTTTTGCCTTACCTTGCCTTGACTTGCTATACCCTTTTTCCTTGCCTTGCCTTGTCATGCTTTGCCTTTTTGACTTGCCTTGCTTTGCCCTTTTGCCTTGCCTTGCTTTGCCCTTTTGCCTTGCTTTGCCTTGTTATGCTTTGCCCTTTTGCCTTGCCTTGCTTTGCCATTTTGCCTTTCCTTGAATTGCCCTTTTGCCTTACCTTGCCTTGACTTGCTATACCCTTTTTCCTTGCCTTGCCTTGTCATACTTTGCCATTTTGACTTGCTTTGCTTTGCCCTTTTGCCTTGCCTTGCTTTGCCATTTTGCATTTCCTTGAATTGCCCTTTTGCCTTACCTTGCCTTGACTTGCTATACCCTTTTTCCTTGCCTTGCCTTGTCATGCTTTGCCCTTTTGACTTGCTTTGCTTTGTCCTTTTGCCTTGCCTTGCTTTGCCATTTTGCCTTTCCTTGAATTGCCCTTTTGCCTTACCTTGCCTTGACTTGCTATACCCTTTTTCCTTGCCTTGCCTTGTCATGCTTTGCCCTTTTGACTTTCCTTGCTTTGCCCTTTTGCCTTGCCTTGCTTTGCCATTTTGCCTTTCCTTGAATTGCCCTTTTGCCTTACCTTGCCTTGACTTGCTATACCCTTTTTCCTTGCCTTGCCTTGTCATGCTTTGCCCTTTTGACTTTCCTTGCTTTGCCCTTTTGCCTTGTCTTGCTTTGCCCTTTTGCCTTGCTTTGCCTTGTTATGCTTTCCCTTTTGCCTTGTCTTGCTTTGCCATTTTGCTTTTCCTTGCATTGCCCTTTTGCCTTACCTTGCCTTGACATGCTTTACCCTTTTGCCTTGCCTTGCCTTGTCATGCTTTGCCCTTTTGACTTGCTTTGCTTTGCCCTTTTGCTTTGCCTTTCCTTGTTTTGCCGTTTTCAATTTCCTTGCATTGCCTTACTTTCATCTTTGCCTTGCCTTGACGTGTCTTCCTTATCATTTTGCCTTGCCTTGCTTTGCTTTCCCCTTTTGCCTTGCCTTTCCTTGCCTTGCTTTACCCTTTTGCCTTCCTTTGCCTTGCCTTTCCATGCCTTCCTTTGACCCTTTGCCTTGCCTTGCTTTGACTCTTTGCCTTGACTTGCCTTGCCTTCCTTTCTCCTTTTGCCCTGATTTGCCTTGCCTTTCTTTTGACCTTTTGCCTTGCCTTGCCATGCTTTGCTCTTTTCCCTTGTCTTGCTTTGCCCTTTTGTCTTTCCTTGCCTTGCCTTGCTTTGCCATTTTCCCTTGCCTTGCTTTCCCCTTTTGCCTTGCCTTTCCTTGCTTTGGCCTTTTTCCTGGCCTTGCCATGGTTTGTCCTTTTGACTTACCTTGCCTTGCCTTTCTTTGCACTTTTGCCCGGCCTTGCATTGAGTTGCCCTTTTTCCTTGCCTTGCCATGCTTTGCCCTTTTGCCTTGCCTTGCTTTGCCCTTTTCCCTTGCTTTGCCTTGTTATGCTTTGCCCTTTTGCCTTGCCTTGCTTTGCCATTTTGCCTTTCCTTGAATTGCCCTTTTGCCTTACCTTGCCTTGACTTGCTATAGCCTTTTTCCTTGCCTTGCCTTGTCATACTTTGCCATTTTGACTTGCTTTGCTTTGCCTTTTGCCTTGCCTTGCTTTGCCATTTTGCCTTTCCTTGAATTGCCCTTTTGCCTTACCTTGCCTTGACTTGCTATACCCTTTTTCCTTGCCTTGCCTTGTCATGCTTTGCCCTTTTGACTTGCCTTGCTTTGCCCTTTTGCCTTGCTTTGCCTTGTTATGCTTTGCCCTTTTGCCTTGTCTTGCTTTGCCATTTTGCCTTTCCTTGCATTGCCCTTTTGCCTTGCCTTGCCTTTTCATGCTTTGCCCTTTTGCATTGCCTTGCCTTGTCATGCTTTGCCCTTTTGACTTGCTTTGCTTTGCCCTTTTGCCTTGCCTTTCCTTGTTTTGCCGTTTTGAATTGCCTTGCATTGCCTTGCTTTCATCTTTGCCTTGCCTTGACGTGTCTTCCTTATCCTTTTGCCTTGCCTTTCTTTGCTTTCTCCTTTTGCCTTGCCTTTCCTTGCCTTGCTTTACCCTTTTGCCTTCTCTTACCTTGCCTTTCCATGCCTTGCTTTGCCCCTTTGCCTTACCTTGCCTTGCTTTGCCCTTTTGCCTTGCCTTGCTTTGTCTCTTTGCCTTGTCTTGCCTTGCCTTCCTTTCTCCTTTTGCCCTGATTTGCCTTGCCTTTCTTTTGACCTTTTGCCTTGCCTTGCCATGCTTTGCTCTTTTTCCTTGCCTTGCTTTGCCCTTTTGTCTTTCCTTGCCTTGCCTTGCTTTGCCATTTTCCCTTGCCTTGCTTTCCCCTTTTGCCTTGCCTTTCCTTGCTTTGGCCTTTTTCCTGGCCTTGCCATGGTTTGTCCTTTTGACTTACCTTGCCTTGCCTTTCTTTGCACTTTTGCTTGGCCTTGCTTTGCCCTTTTGCCTTGCCTTGCTTTGCCATTTTGCCTTTCCTTGAATTGCCCTTTTGCCTTACCTTGCCTTGACTTGCTATACCCTTTTTCCTTGCCTTGCCTTGTCATGCTTTGCCTTTTTGACTTGCCTTGCTTTGCCCTTTTGCCTTGCCTTGCTTTGCCCTTTTGCCTTGCTTTGCCTTGTTATGCTTTGCCCTTTTGCCTTGCCTTGCTTTGCCATTTTGCCTTTCCTTGAATTGCCCTTTTGCCTTACCTTGCCTTGACTTGCTATACCCTTTTTCCTTGCCTTGCCTTGTCATACTTTGCCATTTTGACTTGCTTTGCTTTGCCCTTTTGCCTTGCCTTGCTTTGCCATTTTGCATTTCCTTGAATTGCCCTTTTGCCTTACCTTGCCTTGACTTGCTATACCCTTTTTCCTTGCCTTGCCTTGTCATGCTTTGCCCTTTTGACTTGCTTTGCTTTGTCCTTTTGCCTTGCCTTGCTTTGCCATTTTGCCTTTCCTTGAATTGCCCTTTTGCCTTACCTTGCCTTGACTTGCTATACCCTTTTTCCTTGCCTTGCCTTGTCATGCTTTGCCCTTTTGACTTTCCTTGCTTTGCCCTTTTGCCTTGCCTTGCTTTGCCCTTTTGCCTTGCTTTGCCTTGTTATGCTTTGCCCTTTTGCCTTGTCTTGCTTTGCCATTTTGCCTTTCCTTGCATTGCCCTTTTGCCTTGCCTTGCCTTTTCATGCTTTGCCCTTTTGCATTGCCTTGCCTTGTCATGCTTTGCCCTTTTGACTTGCTTTGCTTTGCCCTTTTGCCTTGCCTTTCCTTGTTTTGCCGTTTTGAATTGCCTTGCATTGCCTTGCTTTCATCTTTGCCTTGCCTTGACGTGTCTTCCTTATCCTTTTGCCTTGCCTTTCTTTGCTTTCTCCTTTTGCCTTGCCTTTCCTTGCCTTGCTTTACCCTTTTGCCTTCTCTTACCTTGCCTTTCCATGCCTTGCTTTGCCCCTTTGCCTTACCTTGCCTTGCTTTGCCCTTTTGCCTTGCCTTGCTTTGTCTCTTTGCCTTGTCTTGCCTTGCCTTCCTTTCTCCTTTTGCCCTGATTTGCCTTGCCTTTCTTTTGACCTTTTGCCTTGCCTTGCCATGCTTTGCTCTTTTTCCTTGCCTTGCTTTGCCCTTTTGTCTTTCCTTGCCTTGCCTTGCTTTGCCATTTTCCCTTGCCTTGCTTTCCCCTTTTGCCTTGCCTTTCCTTGCTTTGGCCTTTTTCCTGGCCTTGCCATGGTTTGTCCTTTTGACTTACCTTGCCTTGCCTTTCTTTGCACTTTTGCTTGGCCTTGCTTTGCCCTTTTGCCTTGCCTTGCTTTGCCATTTTGCCTTTCCTTGAATTGCCCTTTTGCCTTACCTTGCCTTGACTTGCTATACCCTTTTTCCTTGCCTTGCCTTGTCATGCTTTGCCTTTTTGACTTGCCTTGCTTTGCCCTTTTGCCTTGCCTTGCTTTGCCCTTTTGCCTTGCTTTGCCTTGTTATGCTTTGCCCTTTTGCCTTGCCTTGCTTTGCCATTTTGCCTTTCCTTGAATTGCCCTTTTGCCTTACCTTGCCTTGACTTGCTATACCCTTTTTCCTTGCCTTGCCTTGTCATACTTTGCCATTTTGACTTGCTTTGCTTTGCCCTTTTGCCTTGCCTTGCTTTGCCATTTTGCATTTCCTTGAATTGCCCTTTTGCCTTACCTTGCCTTGACTTGCTATACCCTTTTTCCTTGCCTTGCCTTGTCATGCTTTGCCCTTTTGACTTGCTTTGCTTTGTCCTTTTGCCTTGCCTTGCTTTGCCATTTTGCCTTTCCTTGAATTGCCCTTTTGCCTTACCTTGCCTTGACTTGCTATACCCTTTTTCCTTGCCTTGCCTTGTCATGCTTTGCCCTTTTGACTTTCCTTGCTTTGCCCTTTTGCCTTGTCTTGCTTTGCCCTTTTGCCTTGCTTTGCCTTGTTATGCTTTCCCTTTTGCCTTGTCTTGCTTTGCCATTTTGCTTTTCCTTGCATTGCCCTTTTGCCTTACCTTGCCTTGACATGCTTTACCCTTTTGCCTTGCCTTGCCTTTTCATGCTTTGTCCTTTTGCATTGCCTTGCCTTGTCAAGCTTTGCCCTTTTGACTTGCTTTGCTTTGCCCTTTTGCCTTGCCTTTCCTTGTTTTCCCGTTTTCAATTTCCTTGCATTGCCTTACTTTCATCTTTGCCTTTCCTTGACGTCTCTTCCTTATCCTTTTGCCTTGCCTTGCTTTGCTTTCCCCTTTTGCCTTGCCTTACCTTGCCTTGCTTTGCCTCTTTGCCTTGTCTTGCCTTGACTTCCTTTCTCCTTTTGCCCTGATTTGCCTTGCCTTTCTTTTGACCTTTTGCCTTGCCTTGCCTTGCCATGCTTTGCTCTTTTTCCTTGCCTTGCTTTGCCCTTTTGTCTTGCCTTGCCTTGCCTTGCTTTGCCATTTTCCCTTGCCTTGCTTTTCCCTTTTGCCTTGCCTTTCCTTGCTTTGGCCTTTTTCCTGGCCTTGCCATGGTTTGTCCTTTTGACTTACCTTGCCTTGCCTTTCTTTGCCCTTTTGCCTGGCCTTGCATTGAGTTGCCCTTTTTCCTTGCCTTTCCTTGTTTTGCCGTTTTGAATTGCCTTGCATTGCCTTACTTTCATCTTTGCCTTGCCTTGACGTGTCTTCCTTATCATTTTGCCTTGCCTTGCTTTGCTTTCCCCTTTTGCCTTGCCTTTCCTTGCCTTGCTTTACCCTTTTGCCTTCCTTTGCCTTGCCTTTCCATGCCTTCCTTTGACTCTTTGCCTTGCCTTGCTTTGACTCTTTGCCTTGACTTGCCTTGCCTTCCTTTCTCCTTTTGCCCTGATTTGCCTTGCCTTTCTTTTGACCTTTTGCCTTGCCTTGCCATGCTTTGCTCTTTTCCCTTGCCTTGCTTTGCCCTTTTGTCTTTCCTTGCCTTGCCTTGCTTTGCCATTTTCCCTTGCCTTGCTTTCCCCTTTTGCCTTGCCTTTCCTTGCTTTGGCCTTTTTCCTGGCCTTGCCATGGTTTGTCCTTTTGACTTACCTTGCCTTGCCTTTCTTTGCACTTTTGCCCGGCCTTGCATTGAGTTGCCCTTTTTCCTTGCCTTGCCATGCTTTGCCCTTTTGCCTTGCCTTGCTTTGCCCTTTTGCCTTGCTTTGCCTTGTTATGCTTTGCCCTTTTGCCTTGCCTTGCTTTGCCATTTTGCCTTTCCTTGAATTGCCCTTTTGCCTTACCTTGCCTTGACTTGCTATAGCCTGTTTCCTTGCCTTGCCTTGTCATACTTTGCCATTTTGACTTGCTTTGCTTTGCCTTTTGCCTTGCCTTGCTTTGCCATTTTGCCTTTCCTTGAATTGCCCTTTTGCCTTACCTTGCCTTGACTTGCTATACCCTTTTTCCTTGCCTTGCCTTGTCATGCTTTGCCCTTTTGACTTGCCTTGCTTTGCCCTTTTGCCTTGCTTTGCTTTGTTATGCTTTGCCCTTTTGCCTTGTCTTGCTTTGCCATTTTGCCTTTCCTTGCATTGCCCTTTTGCCTTGCCTTGCCTTTTCATGCTTTGCCCTTTTGCATTGCCTTGCCTTGTCATGCTTTGCCCTTTTGACTTGCTTTGCTTTGCCCTTTTGCCTTGCCTTTCCTTGTTTTGCCGTTTTGAATTGCCTTGCATTGCCTTGCTTTCATCTTTTCCTTGCCTTGACGTGTCTTCCTTATCCTTTTGCCTTGCCTTTCTTTGCTTTCTCCTTTTGCCTTGCCTTTCCTTGCCTTGCTTTACCCTTTTGCCTTCTCTTACCTTGCCTTTCCATGCCTTGCTTTGCCCCTTTGCCTTACCTTGCCTTGCTTTGCCCTTTTGCCTTGCCTTGCTTTGTCTCTTTGCCTTGTCTTGCCTTGCCTTCCTTTCGCCTTTTGCCCTGATTTGCCTTGCCTTTCCTTTGACCTTTTGCCTTGCCTTGCCATGCCATGCTTTGCTCTTTTTCCTTGCCTTGCTTTGCCCTTTTGCCTTGCCTTGCTTTGCCTCTTTGCCTTGTCTTTCCTTGCCTTCCTTTCTCCTTTTGCCCTGATTTGCCTTGCCTTTCTTTTGACCTTTTGCCTTGCCTTGCCATGCTTTGCTCTTTTTCCTTGCCTTGCTTTGCCCTTTTGTCTTTCCTTGCCTTGCCTTGCTTTGCCATTTTCCCTTGCCTTGCTTTCCCCTTTTGCCTTGCCTTTCCTTGCTTTGGCCTTTTTCCTGGCCTTGCCATGGTTTGTCCTTTTGACTTACCTTGCCTTGCCTTTCTTTGCACTGTTGCCTGGCCTTGCTTTGCCCTTTTGCCTTGCCTTGCTTTGCCATTTTGCCTTTCCTTGAATTGCCCTTTTGCCTTACCTTGTCTTGTCATGCTTTGCCCTTTTGCCTTGCCTTGCCTTGTTTTGCCGTTTTGAATTGCCTTGCATTGCCTTACTTTCATCTTTGCCTTGCCTTGACGTGTCTTCCTTATCATTTTGCCTTGCCTTGCTTTGCTTTCCCCTTTTGCCTTGCCTTTCCTTGCCTTGCTTTACCCCTTTGCCTTCCCTTGCCTTGCCTTTCCATGCCTTGCTTTGACCCTTTGCCTTGCCTTGCTTTGACTCTTTGCCTTGACTTGCCTTGCCTTCCTTTCTCCTTTTGCCCTGATTTGCCTTGCCTTTCTTTTGACCTTTTGCCTTGTCTTGCCTTGCCATGCTTTGCTCTTTTTCCTTGCCTTGCTTTGCCCTTTTGCCTTGCCTTGCCTTGCCTTGCTTTGCCATTTTCCCTTGCCTTGCTTTCCCCTTTTGCCTTGCCTTTCCTTGCTTTGGCCTTTTTCCTGGCCTTGCCATGGTTTGTCCTTTTGACTTACCTTGCCTTGCCTTTCTTTGCACTTTTGCCCGGCCTTGCATTGAGTTGCCCTTTTTCCTTGCCTTGCCATGCTTTGCCCTTTTGCCTTGCCTTGCTTTGCCCTTTTGCCTTGCTTTGCCTTGTTATGCTTTGCCCTTTTGCCTTGCCTTGCTTTGTCATGCTTTGCCCTTTTGACTTGCCTTGCTTTGCCCTTTTGCCTTGCTTTGCCTTGTTATGCTTTGCCATTTTTGCCTTGTCTTGCTTTGCCATTTTGCCTTTCCTTGCATTGCCCTTTTGCCTTACCTTGCCTTGTCATGCTTTGCCCTTTTGCCTTGCCTTGCCTTGTCATGCTTTGCCCTTTTGACTTGCTTTGCTTTGCCCTTTTGCCTTGCCTTTCCTTGTTTTGCCGTTTTGAATTGCCTTGCATTGCCTTGCTTTCATCTTTGCCTTGCCTTGACGTGTCTTCCTTATCCTTTTGCCTTGCCTTGCTTTGCTTTCTCGTTTTCCCTTGCCTTTCCTTGCCTTGCTTTACCCTTTTGCCTTCCCTTGCCTTTGCCTTTCCATGCCTTGCTTTGCCCTTTGCCTTACCTTGCCTTGCTATGCCCTTTTGCCTTGCCTTGCTTTGTCTCTTTGCCTTGTCTTGCCTTGCCTTCCTTTCTCCTTTTGCCCTGATTTGCCTTGCCTTTCTTTTGACCTTTTGCCTTGCCTTGCCATGCTTTGCTCTTTTTCCTTGCCTTGCTTTGCCCTTTTGTCTTTCCTTGCCTTGCCTTGCTTTGCCATTTTCCCTTGCCTTGCTTTCCCCTTTTGCCTTGCCTTTCCTTGCTTTGGCCTTTTTACTGGCCTTGCCATGGTTTGTGCTTTTGACTTACCTTGCCTTGCATTTCTTTGCACTTTTGCCTGGCCTTGCTTTGCCCTTTTGCCTTGCCTAGCTTTGCCATTTTGCCTTTCCTTGAATTGCCCTTTTGCCTTACCTTGCCTTGACTTGCTATACCCTTTTTCCTTGCCTTGCCTTGTCATGCTTTGCCCTTTTGACTTTCCTTGCTTTGCCCTTTTGCCTTGTCTTGCTTTGCCCTTTTGCCTTGCTTTGCCTTGTTATGCTTTCCCTTTTGCCTTGTCTTGCTTTGCCATTTTGCTTTTCCTTGCATTGCCCTTTTGCCTTACCTTGCCTTGACATGCTTTACCCTTTTGCCTTGCCTTGCCTTTTCATGCTTTGTCCTTTTGCATTGCCTTGCCTTGTCAAGCTTTGCCCTTTTGACTTGCCTTGCTTTGCCCTTTTGCCTTGCCTTGCTTTGCCCTTTTGCCTTGCTTTGCCTTGTTATGCTTTGCCCTTTTGCCTTGCCTTGCTTTGCCATTTTGCCTTTCCTTGAATTGCCCTTTTGCCTTACCTTGCCTTGACTTGATATACCCTTTTTCCTTGCCTTGCCTTGTCATACTTTGCCATTTTGACTTGCTTTGCTTTGCCCTTTTGCCTTGCCTTGCTTTGCCATTTTGCATTTCCTTGAATTGCCCTTTTGCCTTACCTTGCCTTGACTTGCTATACCCTTTTTCCTTGCCTTGCCTTGTCATGCTTTGCCCTTTTGACTTGCTTTGCTTTGTCCTTTTGCCTTGCCTTGCTTTGCCATTTTGCCTTTCCTTGAATTGCCCTTTTGCCTTACCTTGCCTTGACTTGCTATACCCTTTTTCCTTGCCTTGCCTTGTCATGCTTTGCCCTTTTGACTTTCCTTGCTTTGCCCTTTTGCCTTGCCTTGCTTTGCCATTTTGCCTTTCCTTGAATTGCCCTTTTGCCTTACCTTGCCTTGACTTGCTATACCCTTTTTCCTTGCCTTGCCTTGTCATGCTTTGCCCTTTTGACTTTCCTTGCTTTGCCCTTTTGCCTTGTCTTGCTTTGCCCTTTTGCCTTGCTTTGCCTTGTTATGCTTTCCCTTTTGCCTTGTCTTGCTTTGCCATTTTGCTTTTCCTTGCATTGCCCTTTTGCCTTACCTTGCCTTGACATGCTTTACCCTTTTGCCTTGCCTTGCCTTTTCATGCTTTGCCCTTTTGCATTGCCTTGCCTTGTCATGCTTTGCCCTTTTGACTTGCTTTGCTTTGCCCTTTTGCCTTGCCTTTCCTTGTTTTCCCGTTTTCAATTTCCTTGCATTGCCTTACTTTCATCTTTGCCTTGCCTTGACGTGTCTTCCTTATCCTTTCGCCTTGCCTTGCTTTGCTTTCCCCTTTTGCCTTGCCTTACCTTGCCTTGCTTTGCCTCTTTGCCTTGTCTTGCCTTGCCTTCCTTTCTCCTTTTGCCCTGATTTGCCTTGCCTTTCTTTTGACCTTTTGCCTTGCCTTGCCATGCTTTGCTCTTTTTCCTTGCCTTGCTTTGCCCTTTTGTCTTGCCTTGCCTTGCCTTGCTTTGCCATTTTCCCTTGCCTTGCTTTTCCCTTTTGCCTTGCCTTTCCTTGCTTTGGCCTTTTTCCTGGCCTTGCCATGGTTTATCCTTTTGACTTACCTTGCCTTGCCATTCTTTGCCCTTTTGCCTGGCCTTGCATTGAGTTGCCCTTTTTCCTTGCCTTGCCATGCTTTGCCCTTTTGCCTTGCCTTGCTTTGCCATTTTGTCTTTCCTTGAATTGCCCTTTTGCCTTACATTGCCTTGACTTGCTATACCCTTCTTTCTTGCCTTGCCTTTTCATGCTTTGCCCTTTTGCCTTGCCATGCTTTGCCATTTTGCCTTTCCTTGAATTGCCCTTTTGCCTTACCTTGCCTTGACTTGCTATACCCTTTTTCCTTGCCTTGCCTTGTCATGCTTTGCCCTTTTGACTTGCCTTGGTTTGCCATTTTGCCTTGCTTTGCCTTGTTATGCTTTGCCCTTTTGCCTTGTCTTGCTTTGCCATTTTGCCTTTCCTTGCATTGCCCTTTTGCCTTACCTTGCCTTGTCATGCTTTGCCCTTTTGACTTGCTTTGCTTTGCCCTTTTGCCTTGCCTTTCCTTGTTTTGCCGTTTTGAATTGCCTTGCATTGCCTTACTTTCATCTTTGCCTTGCCTTGACGTGTCTTCCTTATCATTTTGCCTTGCCTTGCTTTGCTTTCCCCTTTTGCCTTGCCTTTCCTTGCCTTGCTTTACCCTTTTGCCTTCCCTTGCCTTGCCTTTCCATGCCTTGCTTTGACCCTTTGCCTTGCCTTGCTTTGACTCTTTGCCTTGACTTGCCTTGCCTTCCTTTCTCCTTTTGCCCTGATTTGCCTTGCCTTTCTTTTGACCTTTTGCCTTGTCTTGCCTTGCCATGCTTTGCTCTTTTTCCTTGCCTTGCTTTGCCCTTTTGCCTTGCCTTGCCTTGCCTTGCTTTGCCATTTTCCCTTGCCTTGCTTTCCCCTTTTGCCTTGCCTTTCCTTGCTTTGGCCTTTTTCCTGGCCTTGCCATGGTTTGTCCTTTTGACTTACCTTGCCTTGCCTTTCTTTGCACTTTTGCCCGGCCTTGCATTGAGTTGCCCTTTTTCCTTGCCTTGCCATGCTTTGCCCTTTTGCCTTGCCTTGCTTTGCCCTTTTGCCTTGCTTTGCCTTGTTATGCTTTGCCCTTTTGCCTTGCCTTGCTTTGTCATGCTTTGCCCTTTTGACTTGCCTTGCTTTGCCCTTTTGCCTTGCTTTGCCTTGTTATGCTTTGCCATTTTTGCCTTGTCTTGCTTTGCCATTTTGCCTTTCCTTGCATTGCCCTTTTGCCTTACCTTGCCTTGTCATGCTTTGCCCTTTTGCCTTGCCTTGCCTTGTCATGCTTTGCCCTTTTGACTTGCTTTGCTTTGCCCTTTTGCCTTGCCTTTCCTTGTTTTGCCGTTTTGAATTGCCTTGCATTGCCTTGCTTTCATCTTTGCCTTGCCTTGACGTGTCTTCCTTATCCTTTTGCCTTGCCTTGCTTTGCTTTCTCGTTTTCCCTTGCCTTTCCTTGCCTTGCTTTACCCTTTTGCCTTCCCTTGCCTTTGCCTTTCCATGCCTTGCTTTGCCCTTTGCCTTACCTTGCCTTGCTATGCCCTTTTGCCTTGCCTTGCTTTGTCTCTTTGCCTTGTCTTGCCTTGCCTTCCTTTCTCCTTTTGCCCTGATTTGCCTTGCCTTTCTTTTGACCTTTTGCCTTGCCTTGCCATGCTTTGCTCTTTTTCCTTGCCTTGCTTTGCCCTTTTGTCTTTCCTTGCCTTGCCTTGCTTTGCCATTTTCCCTTGCCTTGCTTTCCCCTTTTGCCTTGCCTTTCCTTGCTTTGGCCTTTTTACTGGCCTTGCCATGGTTTGTGCTTTTGACTTACCTTACCTTGCATTTCTTTGCACTTTTGCCTGGCCTTGCTTTGCCCTTTTGCCTTGCCTAGCTTTGCCATTTTGCCTTTCCTTGAATTGCCCTTTTGCCTTACCTTGCCTTGACTTGCTATACCCTTTTTCCTTGCCTTGCCTTGTCATGCTTTGCCCTTTTGACTTTCCTTGCTTTGCCCTTTTGCCTTGTCTTGCTTTGCCCTTTTGCCTTGTTTTGCCTTGTTATGCTTTCCCTTTTGCCTTGTCTTGCTTTGCCATTTTGCTTTTCCTTGCATTGCCCTTTTGCCTTACCTTGCCTTGACATGCTTTACCCTTTTGCCTTGCCTTGCCTTGTCATGCTTTGCCCTTTTGACTTGCTTTGCTTTCCCCTTTTGCCTTGCCTTACCTTGCCTTGCTTTGCCTCTTTGCCTTGTCTTGCCTTGCCTTCCTTTCTCCTTTTGCCATGATTTGCCTTGCCTTTCTTTTGACCTTTTGCCTTGACTTGCCTTGCCATGCTTTGCTCTTTTTCCTTGCCTTGCTTTGCCCTTTTGTCTTGCCTTGCCTTGCCTTGCTTTGCCATTTTCCCTTACCTTGCTTTTCCCTTTTGCCTTGCCTTTCCTTGCTTTGGCCTTTTTCCTGGCCTTGCCATGGTTTGTCCTTTTGACTTACCTTGCCTTGGCTTTCTTTGCCCTTTTGCCTGGCCTTGCATTGAGTTGCCCTTTTTCCTTGCCTTGCCATGCTTTGCCCTTTTGCCTTGCCTTGCTTTGCCATTTTGTCTTTCCTTGAATTGCCCTTTTGCCTTACCTTGCCTTGACTTGCTATACCCTTTTTCCTTGCCTTGCCTTTTCATGCTTTGCCCTTTTGCCTTGCCTTGCTTTGCCATTTTGCCTTTCCTTGAATTGCCCTTTTGCCTTACCTTGCCTGACTTGCTATACCCTTTTTCCTTGCCTTGCCTTGTCATGCTTTGCCCTTTTGACTTGCTTTGCTTTGTCCTTTTGCCTTGCCTTGCTTTGCCATTTTGCCTTTCCTTGAATTGCCCTTTTGCCTTACCTTGCCTTGACTTGCTATACCCTTTTTCCTTACCTTGCCTTGTCATTCTTTGCCCTTTTGACTTGCTTTGCTTTGTCCTTTTGCCTTGCCTTGCTTTGCCATTTTGCCTTTCCTTGAATTGCCCTTTTGCCTTACCTTGCCTTGACTTGCTATACCCTTTTTCCTTGCATTGCCTTGTCATGCTTTGCCCTTTTGACTTGCTTTGCTTTGTCCTTTTGCCTTGCCTTGCTTTGCCATTTTGCCTTTCCTTGAATTGCCCTTTTGCCTTACCTTGCCTTGACTTGCTATACCCTTTTTCCTTGCCTTGCCTTGTCATGCTTTGCCCTTTTGACTTTCCTTGCTTTGCCCTTTTGCCTTGTCTTGCTTTGCCCTTTTGCCTTGCTTTGCCTTGTTATGCTTTCCCTTTTGCCTTGTCTTGCTTTGCCATTTTGCTTTTCCTTGCATTGCCCTTTTGCCTTACCTTGCCTTGACATGCTTTACCCTTTTGCCTTGCCTTGCCTTTTCATGCTTTGTCCTTTTGCATTGCCTTGCCTTGTCAAGCTTTGCCCTTTTGACTTGCTTTGCTTTGCCCTTTTGCCTTGCCTTTCCTTGTTTTCCCGTTTTCAATTTCCTTGCATTGCCTTACTTTCATCTTTGCCTTGCCTTGACGTGTCTTCCTTATCCTTTCGCCTTGCCTTGCTTTGCTTTCCCCTTTTGCCTTGCCTTACCTTGCCTTGCTTTGCCTCTTTGCCTTGTCTTGCCTTGACTTCCTTTCTCCTTTTGCCCTGATTTGCCTTGCCTTTCTTTTGACCTTTTGCCTTGCCTTGCCTTGCCATGCTTTGCTCTTTTTCCTTGCCTTGCTTTGCCCTTTTGTCTTGCCTTGCCTTGCCTTGCTTTGCCATTTTCCCTTGCCTTGCTTTTCCCTTTTGCCTTGCCTTTCCTTGCTTTGGCCTTTTTCCTGGCCTTGCCATGGTTTGTCCTTTTGACTTACCTTGCCTTGCCTTTCTTTGCCCTTTTGCCTGGCCTTGCATTGAGTTGCCCTTTTTCCTTGCCTTTCCTTGTTTTGCCGTTTTGAATTGCCTTGCATTGCCTTACTTTCATCTTTGCCTTGCCTTGACGTGTCTTCCTTATCATTTTGCCTTGCCTTGCTTTGCTTTCCCCTTTTGCCTTGCCTTTCCTTGCCTTGCTTTACCCTTTTGCCTTCCTTTGCCTTGCCTTTCCATGCCTTCCTTTGACCCTTTGCCTTGCCTTGCTTTGACTCTTTGCCTTGACTTGCCTTGCCTTCCTTTCTCCTTTTGCCCTGATTTGCCTTGCCTTTCTTTTGACCTTTTGCCTTGCCTTGCCATGCTTTGCTCTTTTTCCTTGCCTTGCTTTGCCCTTTTGTCTTTCCTTGCCTTGCCTTGCTTTGCCATTTTCCCTTGCCTTGCTTTCCCCTTTTGCCTTGCCTTTCCTTGCTTTGGCCTTTTTCCTGGCCTTGCCATGGTTTGTCCTTTTGACTTACCTTGCCTTGCCTTTCTTTGCACTTTTGCTTGGCCTTGCTTTGCCCTTTTGCCTTGCCTTGCTTTGCCATTTTGCCTTTCCTTGAATTGCCCTTTTGCCTTACCTTGCCTTGACTTGCTATACCCTTTTTCCTTGCCTTGCCTTGTCATGCTTTGCCTTTTTGACTTGCCTTGCTTTGCCCTTTTGCCTTGCCTTGCTTTGCCCTTTTGCCTTGCTTTGCCTTGTTATGCTTTGCCCTTTTGCCTTGCCTTGCTTTGCCATTTTGCCTTTCCTTGAATTGCCCTTTTGCCTTACCTTGCCTTGACTTGATATACCCTTTTTCCTTGCCTTGCCTTGTCATACTTTGCCATTTTGACTTGCTTTGCTTTGCCCTTTTGCCTTGCCTTGCTTTGCCATTTTGCATTTCCTTGAATTGCCCTTTTGCCTTACCTTGCCTTGACTTGCTATACCCTTTTTCCTTGCCTTGCCTTGTCATGCTTTGCCCTTTTGACTTGCTTTGCTTTGTCCTTTTGCCTTGCCTTGCTTTGCCATTTTGCCTTTCCTTGAATTGCCCTTTTGCCTTACCTTGCCTTGACTTGCTATACCCTTTTTCCTTGCCTTGCCTTGTCATGCTTTGCCCTTTTGACTTTCCTTGCTTTGCCCTTTTGCCTTGCCTTGCTTTGCCATTTTGCCTTTCCTTGAATTGCCCTTTTGCCTTACCTTGCCTTGACTTGCTATACCCTTTTTCCTTGCCTTGCCTTGTCATGCTTTGCCCTTTTGACTTTCCTTGCTTTGCCCTTTTGCCTTGTCTTGCTTTGCCCTTTTGCCTTGCTTTGCCTTGTTATGCTTTCCCTTTTGCCTTGTCTTGCTTTGCCATTTTGCTTTTCCTTGCATTGCCCTTTTGCCTTACCTTGCCTTGACATGCTTTACCCTTTTGCCTTGCCTTGCCTTGTCATGCTTTGCCCTTTTGACTTGCTTTGCTTTGCCCTTTTGCCTTGCCTTTCCTTGTTTTGCCGTTTTGAATTGCCTTGCATTGCCTTGCTTTCATCTTTTCCTTGCCTTGACGTGTCTTCCTTATCCTTTTGCCTTGCCTTTCTTTGCTTTCTCCTTTTGCCTTGCCTTTCCTTGCCTTGCTTTACCCTTTTGCCTTCTCTTACCTTGCCTTTCCATGCCTTGCTTTGCCCCTTTGCCTTACCTTGCCTTGCTTTGCCCTTTTGCCTTGCCTTGCTTTGTCTCTTTGCCTTGTCTTGCCTTGCCTTCCTTTCGCCTTTTGCCCTGATTTGCCTTGCCTTTCCTTTGACCTTTTGCCTTGCCTTGCCATGCCATGCTTTGCTCTTTTTCCTTGCCTTGCTTTGCCCTTTTGCCTTGCCTTGCTTTGCCTCTTTGCCTTGTCTTTCCTTGCCTTCCTTTCTCCTTTTGCCCTGATTTGCCTTGCCTTTCTTTTGACCTTTTGCCTTGCCTTGCCATGCTTTGCTCTTTTTCCTTGCCTTGCTTTGCCCTTTTGTCTTTCCTTGCCTTGCCTTGCTTTGCCATTTTCCCTTGCCTTGCTTTCCCCTTTTGCCTTGCCTTTCCTTGCTTTGGCCTTTTTCCTGGCCTTGCCATGGTTTGTCCTTTTGACTTACCTTGCCTTGCCTTTCTTTGCACTGTTGCCTGGCCTTGCTTTGCCCTTTTGCCTTGCCTTGCTTTGCCATTTTGCCTTTCCTTGAATTGCCCTTTTGCCTTACCTTGCCTTGACTTGCTATACCCTTTTTCCTTGCCTTGCTTTGTCATGCTTTGCCCTTTTGACTTGCCTTGCTTTGCCCTTTTGCCTTGCCTTGCTTTGCCCTTTTGCCTTGCTTTGCCTTGTTATGCTTTGTCCTTTTGCCTTGCCTTGCTTTGCCATTTTGCCTTTCCTTGAATTGCCCTTTTGCCTTACCTTGTCTTGTCATGCTTTGCCCTTTTGCCTTGCCTTGCCTTGTTTTGCCGTTTTGAATTGCCTTGCATTGCCTTACTTTCATCTTTGCCTTGCCTTGACGTGTCTTCCTTATCATTTTGCCTTGCCTTGCTTTGCTTTCCCCTTTTGCCTTGCCTTTCCTTGCCTTGCTTTACCCTTTTGCCTTCCCTTGCCTTGCCTTTCCATGCCTTGCTTTGACCCTTTGCCTTGCCTTGCTTTGACTCTTTGCCTTGACTTGCCTTGCCTTCCTTTCTCCTTTTGCCCTGATTTGCCTTGCCTTTCTTTTGACCTTTTGCCTTGTCTTGCCTTGCCATGCTTTGCTCTTTTTCCTTGCCTTGCTTTGCCCTTTTGCCTTGCCTTGCCTTGCCTTGCTTTGCCATTTTCCCTTGCCTTGCTTTCCCCTTTTGCCTTGCCTTTCCTTGCTTTGGCCTTTTTCCTGGCCTTGCCATGGTTTGTCCTTTTGACTTACCTTGCCTTGCCTTTCTTTGCACTTTTGCCCGGCCTTGCATTGAGTTGCCCTTTTTCCTTGCCTTGCCATGCTTTGCCCTTTTGCCTTGCCTTGCTTTGCCCTTTTGCCTTGCTTTGCCTTGTTATGCTTTGCCCTTTTGCCTTGCCTTGCTTTGTCATGCTTTGCCCTTTTGACTTGCCTTGCTTTGCCCTTTTGCCTTGCTTTGCCTTGTTATGCTTTGCCATTTTTGCCTTGTCTTGCTTTGCCATTTTGCCTTTCCTTGCATTGCCCTTTTGCCTTACCTTGCCTTGTCATGCTTTGCCCTTTTGCCTTGCCTTGCCTTGTCATGCTTTGCCCTTTTGACTTGCTTTGCTTTGCCCTTTTGCCTTGCCTTTCCTTGTTTTGCCGTTTTGAATTGCCTTGCATTGCCTTGCTTTCATCTTTGCCTTGCCTTGACGTGTCTTCCTTATCCTTTTGCCTTGCCTTGCTTTGCTTTCTCGTTTTCCCTTGCCTTTCCTTGCCTTGCTTTACCCTTTTGCCTTCCCTTGCCTTTGCCTTTCCATGCCTTGCTTTGCCCTTTGCCTTACCTTGCCTTGCTATGCCCTTTTGCCTTGCCTTGCTTTGTCTCTTTGCCTTGTCTTGCCTTGCCTTCCTTTCTCCTTTTGCCCTGATTTGCCTTGCCTTTCTTTTGACCTTTTGCCTTGCCTTGCCATGCTTTGCTCTTTTTCCTTGCCTTGCTTTGCCCTTTTGTCTTTCCTTGCCTTGCCTTGCTTTGCCATTTTCCCTTGCCTTGCTTTCCCCTTTTGCCTTGCCTTTCCTTGCTTTGGCCTTTTTACTGGCCTTGCCATGGTTTGTGCTTTTGACTTACCTTGCCTTGCATTTCTTTGCACTTTTGCCTGGCCTTGCTTTGCCCTTTTGCCTTGCCTAGCTTTGCCATTTTGCCTTTCCTTGAATTGCCCTTTTGCCTTACCTTGCCTTGACTTGCTATACCCTTTTTCCTTGCCTTGCCTTGTCATGCTTTGCCCTTTTGACTTTCCTTGCTTTGCCCTTTTGCCTTGTCTTGCTTTGCCCTTTTGCCTTGCTTTGCCTTGTTATGCTTTCCCTTTTGCCTTGTCTTGCTTTGCCATTTTGCTTTTCCTTGCATTGCCCTTTTGCCTTACCTTGCCTTGACATGCTTTACCCTTTTGCCTTGCCTTGCCTTTTCATGCTTTGTCCTTTTGCATTGCCTTGCCTTGTCAAGCTTTGCCCTTTTGACTTGCTTTGCTTTGCCCTTTTGCCTTGCCTTTCCTTGTTTTGCCGTTTTCAATTTCCTTGCATTGCCTTACTTTCATCTTTGCCTTGCCTTGACGTGTCTTCCTTATCCTTTCGCCTTGCCTTGCTTTGCTTTCCCCTTTTGCCTTGCCTTACCTTGCCTTGCTTTGCCTCTTTGCCTTGTCTTGCCTTGACTTCCTTTCTCCTTTTGCCCTGATTTGCCTTGCCTTTCTTTTGACCTTTTGCCTTGCCTTGCCTTGCCATGCTTTGCTCTTTTTCCTTGCCTTGCTTTGCCCTTTTGTCTTGCCTTGCCTTGCCTTGCTTTGCCATTTTCCCTTGCCTTGCTTTTCCCTTTTGCCTTGCCTTTCCTTGCTTTGGCCTTTTTCCTGGCCTTGCCATGGTTTGTCCTTTTGACTTACCTTGCCTTGCCTTTCTTTGCCCTTTTGCCTGGCCTTGCATTGAGTTGCCCTTTTTCCTTGCCTTTCCTTGTTTTGCCGTTTTGAATTGCCTTGCATTGCCTTACTTTCATCTTTGCCTTGCCTTGACGTGTCTTCCTTATCATTTTGCCTTGCCTTGCTTTGCTTTCCCCTTTTGCCTTGCCTTTCCTTGCCTTGCTTTACCCTTTTGCCTTCCTTTGCCTTGCCTTTCCATGCCTTCCTTTGACCCTTTGCCTTGCCTTGCTTTGACTCTTTGCCTTGACTTGCCTTGCCTTCCTTTCTCCTTTTGCCCTGATTTGCCTTGCCTTTCTTTTGACCTTTTGCCTTGCCTTGCCATGCTTTGCTCTTTTTCCTTGCCTTGCTTTGCCCTTTTGTCTTTCCTTGCCTTGCCTTGCTTTGCCATTTTCCCTTGCCTTGCTTTCCCCTTTTGCCTTGCCTTTCCTTGCTTTGGCCTTTTTCCTGGCCTTGCCATGGTTTGTCCTTTTGACTTACCTTGCCTTGCCTTTCTTTGCACTTTTGCTTGGCCTTGCTTTGCCCTTTTGCCTTGCCTTGCTTTGCCATTTTGCCTTTCCTTGAATTGCCCTTTTGCCTTACCTTGCCTTGACTTGCTATACCCTTTTTCCTTGCCTTGCCTTGTCATACTTTGCCATTTTGACTTGCTTTGCTTTGCCCTTTTGCCTTGCCTTGCTTTGCCATTTTGCATTTCCTTGAATTGCCCTTTTGCCTTACCTTGCCTTGACTTGCTATACCCTTTTTCCTTGCCTTGCCTTGTCATGCTTTGCCCTTTTGACTTGCTTTGCTTTGTCCTTTTGCCTTGCCTTGCTTTGCCATTTTGCCTTTCCTTGAATTGCCCTTTTGCCTTACCTTGCCTTGACTTGCTATACCCTTTTTCCTTGCCTTGCCTTGTCATGCTTTGCCCTTTTGACTTTCCTTGCTTTGCCCTTTTGCCTTGCCTTCCTTTGCCATTTTGCCTTTCCTTGAATTGCCCTTTTGCCTTACCTTGCCTTGACTTGCTATACCCTTTTTCCTTGCCTTGCCTTGTCATGCTTTGCCCTTTTGACTTTCCTTGCTTTGCCCTTTTGCCTTGTCTTGCTTTGCCCTTTTGCCTTGCTTTGCCTTGTTATGCTTTCCCTTTTGCCTTGTCTTGCTTTGCCATTTTGCTTTTCCTTGCATTGCCCTTTTGCCTTACCTTGCCTTGACATGCTTTACCCTTTTGCCTTGCCTTGCCTTTTCATGCTTTGCCCTTTTGCATTGCCTTGCCTTGTCATGCTTTGCCCTTTTGACTTGCTTTGCTTTGCCCTTTTGCCTTGCCTTTCCTTGTTTTCCCGTTTTCAATTTCCTTGCATTGCCTTACTTTCATCTTTGCCTTGCCTTGACGTGTCTTCCTTATCCTTTCGCCTTGCCTTGCTTTGCTTTCCCCTTTTGCCTTGCCTTACCTTGCCTTGCTTTGCCTCTTTGCCTTGTCTTGCCTTGCCTTCCTTTCTCCTTTTGCCCTGATTTGCCTTGCCTTTCTTTTGACCTTTTGCCTTGCCTTGCCATGCTTTGCTCTTTTTCCTTGCCTTGCTTTGCCCTTTTGTCTTGCCTTGCCTTGCCTTGCTTTGCCATTTTCCCTTGCCTTGCTTTTCCCTTTTGCCTTGCCTTTCCTTGCTTTGGCCTTTTTCCTGGCCTTGCCATGGTTTATCCTTTTGACTTACCTTGCCTTGCCATTCTTTGCCCTTTTGCCTGGCCTTGCATTGAGTTGCCCTTTTTCCTTGCCTTGCCATGCTTTGCCCTTTTGCCTTGCCTTGCTTTGCCATTTTGTCTTTCCTTGAATTGCCCTTTTGCCTTACATTGCCTTGACTTGCTATACCCTTCTTTCTTGCCTTGCCTTTTCATGCTTTGCCCTTTTGCCTTGCCATGCTTTGCCATTTTGCCTTTCCTTGAATTGCCCTTTTGCCTTACCTTGCCTTGACTTGCTATACCCTTTTTCCTTGCCTTGCCTTGTCATGCTTTGCCCTTTTGACTTGCCTTGGTTTGCCCTTTTGCCTTGCTTTGCCTTGTTATGCTTTGCCCTTTTGCCTTGTCTTGCTTTGCCATTTTGCCTTTCCTTGCATTGCCCTTTTGCCTTACCTTGCCTTGTCATGCTTTGCCCTTTTGACTTGCTTTGCTTTGCCCTTTTGCCTTGCCTTTCCTTGTTTTGCCGTTTTGAATTGCCTTGCATTGCCTTACTTTCATCTTTGCCTTGCCTTGACGTGTCTTCCTTATCATTTTGCCTTGCCTTGCTTTGCTTTCCCCTTTTGCCTTGCCTTTCCTTGCCTTGCTTTACCCTTTTGCCTTCCCTTGCCTTGCCTTTCCATGCCTTGCTTTGACCCTTTGCCTTGCCTTGCTTTGACTCTTTGCCTTGACTTGCCTTGCCTTCCTTTCTCCTTTTGCCCTGATTTGCCTTGCCTTTCTTTTGACCTTTTGCCTTGTCTTGCCTTGCCATGCTTTGCTCTTTTTCCTTGCCTTGCTTTGCCCTTTTGCCTTGCCTTGCCTTGCCTTGCTTTGCCATTTTCCCTTGCCTTGCTTTCCCCTTTTGCCTTGCCTTTCCTTGCTTTGGCCTTTTTCCTGGCCTTGCCATGGTTTGTCCTTTTGACTTACCTTGCCTTGCCTTTCTTTGCACTTTTGCCCGGCCTTGCATTGAGTTGCCCTTTTTCCTTGCCTTGCCATGCTTTGCCCTTTTGCCTTGCCTTGCTTTGCCCTTTTGCCTTGCTTTGCCTTGTTATGCTTTGCCCTTTTGCCTTGCCTTGCTTTGTCATGCTTTGCCCTTTTGACTTGCCTTGCTTTGCCCTTTTGCCTTGCTTTGCCTTGTTATGCTTTGCCATTTTTGCCTTGTCTTGCTTTGCCATTTTGCCTTTCCTTGCATTGCCCTTTTGCCTTACCTTGCCTTGTCATGCTTTGCCCTTTTGCCTTGCCTTGCCTTGTCATGCTTTGCCCTTTTGACTTGCTTTGCTTTGCCCTTTTGCCTTGCCTTTCCTTGTTTTGCCGTTTTGAATTGCCTTGCATTGCCTTGCTTTCATCTTTGCCTTGCCTTGACGTGTCTTCCTTATCCTTTTGCCTTGCCTTGCTTTGCTTTCTCGTTTTCCCTTGCCTTTCCTTGCCTTGCTTTACCCTTTTGCCTTCCCTTGCCTTTGCCTTTCCATGCCTTGCTTTGCCCTTTGCCTTACCTTGCCTTGCTATGCCCTTTTGCCTTGCCTTGCTTTGTCTCTTTGCCTTGTCTTGCCTTGCCTTCCTTTCTCCTTTTGCCCTGATTTGCCTTGCCTTTCTTTTGACCTTTTGCCTTGCCTTGCCATGCTTTGCTCTTTTTCCTTGCCTTGCTTTGCCCTTTTGTCTTTCCTTGCCTTGCCTTGCTTTGCCATTTTCCCTTGCCTTGCTTTCCCCTTTTGCCTTGCCTTTCCTTGCTTTGGCCTTTTTACTGGCCTTGCCATGGTTTGTGCTTTTGACTTACCTTGCCTTGCATTTCTTTGCACTTTTGCCTGGCCTTGCTTTGCCCTTTTGCCTTGCCTAGCTTTGCCATTTTGCCTTTCCTTGAATTGCCCTTTTGCCTTACCTTGCCTTGACTTGCTATACCCTTTTTCCTTGCCTTGCCTTGTCATGCTTTGCCCTTTTGACTTTCCTTGCTTTGCCCTTTTGCCTTGTCTTGCTTTGCCCTTTTGCCTTGTTTTGCCTTGTTATGCTTTCCCTTTTGCCTTGTCTTGCTTTGCCATTTTGCTTTTCCTTGCATTGCCCTTTTGCCTTACCTTGCCTTGACATGCTTTACCCTTTTGCCTTGCCTTGCCTTGTCATGCTTTGCCCTTTTGACTTGCTTTGCTTTCCCCTTTTGCCTTGCCTTACCTTGCCTTGCTTTGCCTCTTTGCCTTGTCTTGCCTTGCCTTCCTTTCTCCTTTTGCCATGATTTGCCTTGCCTTTCTTTTGACCTTTTGCCTTGACTTGCCTTGCCATGCTTTGCTCTTTTTCCTTGCCTTGCTTTGCCCTTTTGTCTTGCCTTGCCTTGCCTTGCTTTGCCATTTTCCCTTACCTTGCTTTTCCCTTTTGCCTTGCCTTTCCTTGCTTTGGCCTTTTTCCTGGCCTTGCCATGGTTTGTCCTTTTGACTTACCTTGCCTTGGCTTTCTTTGCCCTTTTGCCTGGCCTTGCATTGAGTTGCCCTTTTTCCTTGCCTTGCCATGCTTTGCCCTTTTGCCTTGCCTTGCTTTGCCATTTTGTCTTTCCTTGAATTGCCCTTTTGCCTTACCTTGCCTTGACTTGCTATACCCTTTTTCCTTGCCTTGCCTTTTCATGCTTTGCCCTTTTGCCTTGCCTTGCTTTGCCATTTTGCCTTTCCTTGAATTGCCCTTTTGCCTTACCTTGCCTGACTTGCTATACCCTTTTTCCTTGCCTTGCCTTGTCATGCTTTGCCCTTTTGACTTGCTTTGCTTTGTCCTTTTGCCTTGCCTTGCTTTGCCATTTTGCCTTTCCTTGAATTGCCCTTTTGCCTTACCTTGCCTTGACTTGCTATACCCTTTTTCCTTACCTTGCCTTGTCATTCTTTGCCCTTTTGACTTGCTTTGCTTTGTCCTTTTGCCTTGCCTTGCTTTGCCATTTTGCCTTTCCTTGAATTGCCCTTTTGCCTTACCTTGCCTTGACTTGCTATACCCTTTTTCCTTGCATTGCCTTGTCATGCTTTGCCCTTTTGACTTGCTTTGCTTTGTCCTTTTGCCTTGCCTTGCTTTGCCATTTTGCCTTTCCTTGAATTGCCCTTTTGCCTTACCTTGCCTTGACTTGCTATACCCTTTTTCCTTGCCTTGCCTTGTCATGCTTTGCCCTTTTGACTTTCCTTGCTTTGCCCTTTTGCCTTGTCTTGCTTTGCCCTTTTGCCTTGCTTTGCCTTGTTATGCTTTCCCTTTTGCCTTGTCTTGCTTTGCCATTTTGCTTTTCCTTGCATTGCCCTTTTGCCTTACCTTGCCTTGACATGCTTTACCCTTTTGCCTTGCCTTGCCTTTTCATGCTTTGTCCTTTTGCATTGCCTTGCCTTGTCAAGCTTTGCCCTTTTGACTTGCTTTGCTTTGCCCTTTTGCCTTGCCTTTCCTTGTTTTCCCGTTTTCAATTTCCTTGCATTGCCTTACTTTCATCTTTGCCTTGCCTTGACGTGTCTTCCTTATCCTTTCGCCTTGCCTTGCTTTGCTTTCCCCTTTTGCCTTGCCTTACCTTGCCTTGCTTTGCCTCTTTGCCTTGTCTTGCCTTGACTTCCTTTCTCCTTTTGCCCTGATTTGCCTTGCCTTTCTTTTGACCTTTTGCCTTGCCTTGCCTTGCCATGCTTTGCTCTTTTTCCTTGCCTTGCTTTGCCCTTTTGTCTTGCCTTGCCTTGCCTTGCTTTGCCATTTTCCCTTGCCTTGCTTTTCCCTTTTGCCTTGCCTTTCCTTGCTTTGGCCTTTTTCCTGGCCTTGCCATGGTTTGTCCTTTTGACTTACCTTGCCTTGCCTTTCTTTGCCCTTTTGCCTGGCCTTGCATTGAGTTGCCCTTTTTCCTTGCCTTTCCTTGTTTTGCCGTTTTGAATTGCCTTGCATTGCCTTACTTTCATCTTTGCCTTGCCTTGACGTGTCTTCCTTATCATTTTGCCTTGCCTTGCTTTGCTTTCCCCTTTTGCCTTGCCTTTCCTTGCCTTGCTTTACCCTTTTGCCTTCCTTTGCCTTGCCTTTCCATGCCTTCCTTTGACCCTTTGCCTTGCCTTGCTTTGACTCTTTGCCTTGACTTGCCTTGCCTTCCTTTCTCCTTTTGCCCTGATTTGCCTTGCCTTTCTTTTGACCTTTTGCCTTGCCTTGCCATGCTTTGCTCTTTTTCCTTGCCTTGCTTTGCCCTTTTGTCTTTCCTTGCCTTGCCTTGCTTTGCCATTTTCCCTTGCCTTGCTTTCCCCTTTTGCCTTGCCTTTCCTTGCTTTGGCCTTTTTCCTGGCCTTGCCATGGTTTGTCCTTTTGACTTACCTTGCCTTGCCTTTCTTTGCACTTTTGCTTGGCCTTGCTTTGCCCTTTTGCCTTGCCTTGCTTTGCCATTTTGCCTTTCCTTGAATTGCCCTTTTGCCTTACCTTGCCTTGACTTGCTATACCCTTTTTCCTTGCCTTGCCTTGTCATGCTTTGCCCTTTTGACTTTCCTTGCTTTGCCCTTTTGCCTTGCCTTGCTTTGCCCTTTTGCCTTGCTTTGCCTTGTTATGCTTTGCCCTTTTGCCTTGCCTTGCTTTGCCATTTTGCCTTTCCTTGAATTGCCCTTTTGCCTTACCTTGCCTTGACTTGATATACCCTTTTTCCTTGCCTTGCCTTGTCATACTTTGCCATTTTGACTTGCTTTGCTTTGCCCTTTTGCCTTGCCTTGCTTTGCCATTTTGCATTTCCTTGAATTGCCCTTTTGCCTTACCTTGCCTTGACTTGCTATACCCTTTTTCCTTGCCTTGCCTTGTCATGCTTTGCCCTTTTGACTTGCTTTGCTTTGTCCTTTTGCCTTGCCTTGCTTTGCCATTTTGCCTTTCCTTGAATTGCCCTTTTGCCTTACCTTGCCTTGACTTGCTATACCCTTTTTCCTTGCCTTGCCTTGTCATGCTTTGCCCTTTTGACTTTCCTTGCTTTGCCCTTTTGCCTTGCCTTGCTTTGCCATTTTGCCTTTCCTTGAATTGCCCTTTTGCCTTACCTTGCCTTGACTTGCTATACCCTTTTTCCTTGCCTTGCCTTGTCATGCTTTGCCCTTTTGACTTTCCTTGCTTTGCCCTTTTGCCTTGTCTTGCTTTGCCCTTTTGCCTTGCTTTGCCTTGTTATGCTTTCCCTTTTGCCTTGTCTTGCTTTGCCATTTTGCTTTTCCTTGCATTGCCCTTTTGCCTTACCTTGCCTTGACATGCTTTACCCTTTTGCCTTGCCTTGCCTTGTCATGCTTTGCCCTTTTGACTTGCTTTGCTTTGCCCTTTTGCCTTGCCTTTCCTTGTTTTGCCGTTTTCAATTTCCTTGCATTGCCTTACTTTCATCTTTGCCTTGCCTTGACGTGTCTTCCTTATCATTTTGCCTTGCCTTGCTTTGCTTTCCCCTTTTGCCTTGCCTTTCCTTGCCTTGCTTTACCCTTTTGCCTTCCTTTGCCTTGCCTTTCCATGCCTTCCTTTGACCCTTTGCCTTGCCTTGCTTTGACTCTTTGCCTTGACTTGCCTTGCCTTCCTTTCTCCTTTTGCCCTGATTTGCCTTGCCTTTCTTTTGACCTTTTGCCTTGCCTTGCCATGCTTTGCTCTTTTCCCTTGCCTTGCTTTGCCCTTTTGTCTTTCCTTGCCTTGCCTTGCTTTGCCATTTTCCCTTGCCTTGCTTTCCCCTTTTGCCTTGCCTTTCCTTGCTTTGGCCTTTTTCCTGGCCTTGCCATGGTTTGTCCTTTTGACTTACCTTGCCTTGCCTTTCTTTGCACTTTTGCCCGGCCTTGCATTGAGTTGCCCTTTTTCCTTGCCTTGCCATGCTTTGCCCTTTTGCCTTGCCTTGCTTTGCCCTTTTGCCTTGCTTTGCCTTGTTATGCTTTGCCCTTTTGCCTTGCCTTGCTTTGCCATTTTGCCTTTCCTTGAATTGCCCTTTTGCCTTACCTTGCCTTGACTTGGTATAGCCTTTTTCCTTGCCTTGCCTTGTCATACTTTGCCATTTTGACTTGCTTTGCTTTGCCTTTTGCCTTGCCTTGCTTTGCCATTTTGCCTTTCCTTGAATTGCCCTTTTGCCTTACCTTGCCTTGACTTGCTATACCCTTTTTCCTTGCCTTGCCTTGTCATGCTTTGCCCTTTTGACTTGCCTTGCTTTGCCCTTTTGCCTTGCTTTGCCTTGTTATGCTTTGCCCTTTTGCCTTGTCTTGCTTTGCCATTTTGCCTTTCCTTGCATTGCCCTTTTGCCTTGCCTTGCCTTTTCATGCTTTGCCCTTTTGCATTGCCTTGCCTTGTCATGCTTTGCCCTTTTGACTTGCTTTGCTTTGCCCTTTTGCCTTGCCTTTCCTTGTTTTGCCGTTTTGAATTGCCTTGCATTGCCTTGCTTTCATCTTTGCCTTGCCTTGACGTGTCTTCCTTATCCTTTTGCCTTGCCTTTCTTTGCTTTCTCCTTTTGCCTTGCCTTTCCTTGCCTTGCTTTACCCTTTCGCCTTCTCTTACCTTGCCTTTCCATGCCTTGCTTTGCCCCTTTGCCTTACCTTGCCTTGCTTTGCCCTTTTGCCTTGCCTTGCTTTGTCTCTTTGCCTTGTCTTGCCTTGCCTTCCTTTCTCCTTTTGCCCTGATTTGCCTTGCCTTTCTTTTGACCTTTTGCCTTGCCTTGCCATGCTTTGCTCTTTTTCCTTGCCTTGCTTTGCCCTTTTGTCTTTCCTTGCCTTGCCTTGCTTTGCCATTTTCCCTTGCCTTGCTTTCCCCTTTTGCCTTGCCTTTCCTTGCTTTGGCCTTTTTCCTGGCCTTGCCATGGTTTGTCCTTTTGACTTACCTTGCCTTGCCTTTCTTTGCACTTTTGCTTGGCCTTGCTTTGCCCTTTTGCCTTGCCTTGCTTTGCCATTTTGCCTTTCCTTGAATTGCCCTTTTGCCTTACCTTGCCTTGACTTGCTATACCCTTTTTCCTTGCCTTGCCTTGTCATGCTTTGCCTTTTTGACTTGCCTTGCTTTGCCCTTTTGCCTTGCCTTGCTTTGCCCTTTTGCCTTGCTTTGCCTTGTTATGCTTTGCCCTTTTGCCTTGCCTTGCTTTGCCATTTTGCCTTTCCTTGAATTGCCCTTTTGCCTTACCTTGCCTTGACTTGCTATACCCTTTTTCCTTGCCTTGCCTTGTCATACTTTGCCATTTTGACTTGCTTTGCTTTGCCCTTTTGCCTTGCCTTGCTTTGCCATTTTGCATTTCCTTGAATTGCCCTTTTGCCTTACCTTGCCTTGACTTGCTATACCCTTTTTCCTTGCCTTGCCTTGTCATGCTTTGCCCTTTTGACTTGCTTTGCTTTGTCCTTTTGCCTTGCCTTGCTTTGCCATTTTGCCTTTCCTTGAATTGCCCTTTTGCCTTACCTTGCCTTGACTTGCTATACCCTTTTTCCTTGCCTTGCCTTGTCATGCTTTGCCCTTTTGACTTTCCTTGCTTTGCCCTTTTGCCTTGTCTTGCTTTGCCCTTTTGCCTTGCTTTGCCTTGTTATGCTTTCCCTTTTGCCTTGTCTTGCTTTGCCATTTTGCTTTTCCTTGCATTGCCCTTTTGCCTTACCTTGCCTTGACATGCTTTACCCTTTTGCCTTGCCTTGCCTTTTCATGCTTTGTCCTTTTGCATTGCCTTGCCTTGTCAAGCTTTGCCCTTTTGACTTGCTTTGCTTTGCCCTTTTGCCTTGCCTTTCCTTGTTTTCCCGTTTTCAATTTCCTTGCATTGCCTTACTTTCATCTTTGCCTTGCCTTGACGTCTCTTCCTTATCCTTTTGCCTTGCCTTGCTTTGCTTTCCCCTTTTGCCTTGCCTTACCTTGCCTTGCTTTGCCTCTTTGCCTTGTCTTGCCTTGACTTCCTTTCTCCTTTTGCCCTGATTTGCCTTGCCTTTCTTTTGACCTTTTGCCTTGCCTTGCCTTGCCATGCTTTGCTCTTTTTCCTTGCCTTGCTTTGCCCTTTTGTCTTGCCTTGCCTTGCCTTGCTTTGCCATTTTCCCTTGCCTTGCTTTTCCCTTTTGCCTTGCCTTTCCTTGCTTTGGCCTTTTTCCTGCCCTTGCCATGGTTTGTCCTTTTGACTTACCTTGCCTTGCCTTTCTTTGCCCTTTTGCCTGGCCTTGCATTGAGTTGCCCTTTTTCCTTGCCTTTCCTTGTTTTGCCGTTTTGAATTGGCTTGCATTGCCTTACTTTCATCTTTGCCTTGCCTTGACGTGTCTTCCTTATCATTTTGCCTTGCCTTGCTTTGCTTTCCCCTTTTGCCTTGCCTTTCCTTGCCTTGCTTTACCCTTTTGCCTTCCTTTGCCTTGCCTTTCCATGCCTTCCTTTGACTCTTTGCCTTGCCTTGCTTTGACTCTTTGCCTTGACTTGCCTTGCCTTCCTTTCTCCTTTTGCCCTGATTTGCCTTGCCTTTCTTTTGACCTTTTGCCTTGCCTTGCCATGCTTTGCTCTTTTCCCTTGCCTTGCTTTGCCCTTTTGTCTTTCCTTGCCTTGCCTTGCTTTGCCATTTTCCCTTGCCTTGCTTTCCCCTTTTGCCTTGCCTTTCCTTGCTTTGGCCTTTTTCCTGGCCTTGCCATGGTTTGTCCTTTTGACTTACCTTGCCTTGCCTTTCTTTGCACTTTTGCCCGGCCTTGCATTGAGTTGCCCTTTTTCCTTGCCTTGCCATGCTTTGCCCTTTTGCCTTGCCTTGCTTTGCCCTTTTGCCTTGCTTTGCCTTGTTATGCTTTGCCCTTTTGCCTTGCCTTGCTTTGCCATTTTGCCTTTCCTTGAATTGCCCTTTTGCCTTACCTTGCCTTGACTTGCTATACCCTTTTTCCTTGCCTTGCCTTGTCATGCTTTGCCCTTTTGACTTGCCTTGCTTTGCCCTTTTGCCTTGCTTTGCTTTGTTATGCTTTGCCCTTTTGCCTTGTCTTGCTTTGCCATTTTGCCTTTCCTTGCATTGCCCTTTTGCCTTGCCTTGCCTTTTCATGCTTTGCCCTTTTGCATTGCCTTGCCTTGTCATGCTTTGCCCTTTTGACTTGCTTTGCTTTGCCCTTTTGCCTTGCCTTTCCTTGTTTTGCCGTTTTTAATTGCCTTGCATTGCCTTGCTTTCATCTTTGCCTTGCCTTGACGTGTCTTCCTTATCCTTTTGCCTTGCCTTTCTTTGCTTTCTCCTTTTGCCTTGCCTTTCCTTGCCTTGCTTTACCCTTTTGCCTTCTCTTACCTTGCCTTTCCATGCCTTGCTTTGCCCCTTTGCCTTACCTTGCCTTGCTTTGCCCTTTTGCCTTGCCTTGCTTTGTCTCTTTGCCTTGTCTTGCCTTGCCTTCCTTTCGCCTTTTGCCCTGATTTGCCTTGCCTTTCCTTTGACCTTTTGCCTTGCATTGCCATGCCATGCTTTGCTCTTTTTCCTTGCCTTGCTTTGCCCTTTTGCCTTGCCTTGCTTTGCCTCTTTGCCTTGTCTTTCCTTGCCTTCCTTTCTCCTTTTGCCCTGATTTGCCTTGCCTTTCTTTTGACCTTTTGCCTTGCCTTGCCATGCTTTGCTCTTTTTCCTTGCCTTGCTTTGCCCTTTTGTCTTTCCTTGCCTTGCCTTGCTTTGCCATTTTCCCTTGCCTTGCTTTCCCCTTTTGCCTTGCCTTTCCTTGCTTTGGCCTTTTTCCTGGCCTTGCCATGGTTTGTCCTTTTGACTTACCTTGCCTTGCCTTTCTTTGCACTGTTGCCTGGCCTTGCTTTGCCCTTTTGCCTTGCCTTGCTTTGCCATTTTGCCTTTCCTTGAATTGCCCTTTTGCCTTACCTTGCCTTGACTTGCTATACCCTTTTTCCTTGCCTTGCTTTGTCATGCTTTGCCCTTTTGACTTGCCTTGCTTTGCCCTTTTGCCTTGCCTTGCTTTGCCCTTTTGCCTTGCTTTGCTTTGTTATGCTTTGTCCTTTTGCCTTGCCTTGCTTTGCCATTTTGCCTTTCCTTGAATTGCCCTTTTGCCTTACCTTGTCTTGTCATGCTTTGCCCTTTTGCCTTACCTTGCCTTGACTTGCTATATCCTTTTTCCTTGCCTTGCCTTGTCATACTTTGCCATTTTGACTTGCTTTGCTTTGTCCTTTTGCCTTGCCTTGCTTTGCCATTTTGCCTTTCCTTGAATTGCCCTTTTGCCTTACCTTGCCTTGACTTGCTATACCCTTTTTCCTTGCCTTGCCTTGTCATGCTTTGCCCTTTTGACTTTCCTTGCTTTGCCCTTTTGCCTTGTCTTGCTTTGCCCTTTTGCCTTGCTTTGCCTTGTTATGCTTTCCCTTTTGCCTTGTCTTGCTTTGCCATTTTGCTTTTCCTTGCATTGCCCTTTTGCCTTACCTTGCCTTGACATGCTTTACCCTTTTGCCTTGCCTTGCCTTTTCATGCTTTGCCCTTTTGCATTGCCTTGCCTTGTCATGCTTTGCCCTTTTGACTTGCTTTGCTTTGCCCTTTTGCCTTGCCTTTCCTTGTTTTGCCGTTTTCAATTTCCTTGCATTGCCTTACTTTCATCTTTGCCTTGCCTTGACGTGTCTTCCTTATCCTTTCGCCTTGCCTTGCTTTGCTTTCCCCTTTTGCCTTGCCTTACCTTGCCTTGCTTTGCCTCTTTGCCTTGTCTTGCCTTGCCTTCCTTTCTCCTTTTGCCCTGATTTGCCTTGCCTTTCTTTTGACCTTTTGCCTTGCCTTGCCTTGCCATGCTTTGCTCTTTTTCCTTGCCTTGCTTTGCCCTTTTGTCTTGCCTTGCCTTGCCTTGCTTTGCCATTTTCCCTTGCCTTGCTTTTCCCTTTTGCCTTGCCTTTCCTTGCTTTGGCCTTTTTCCTGGCCTTGCCATGGTTTATCCTTTTGACTTACCTTGCCTTGCCTTTCTTTGCCCTTTTGCCTGGCCTTGCATTGAGTTGCCCTTTTTCCTTGCCTTGCCATGCTTTGCCCTTTTGCCTTGCCTTGCTTTGCCATTTTGTCTTTCCTTGAATTGCCCTTTTGCCTTACATTGCCTTGACTTGCTATACCCTTCTTTCTTGCCTTGCCTTTTCATGCTTTGCCCTTTTGCCTTGCCATGCTTTGCCATTTTGCCTTTCCTTGAATTGCCCTTTTGCCTTACCTTGCCTTGACTTGCTATACCCTTTTTCCTTGCCTTGCCTTGTCATGCTTTGCCCTTTTGACTTGCCTTGGTTTGCCCTTTTGCCTTGCTTTGCCTTGTTATGCTTTGCCCTTTTGCCTTGTCTTGCTTTGCCATTTTGCCTTTCCTTGCATTGCCCTTTTGCCTTACCTTGCCTTGTCATGCTTTGCCCTTTTGACTTGCTTTGCTTTGCCCTTTTGCCTTGCCTTTCCTTGTTTTGCCGTTTTGAATTGCCTTGCATTGCCTTACTTTCATCTTTGCCTTGCCTTGACGTGTCTTCCTTATCATTTTGCCTTGCCTTGCTTTGCTTTCCCCTTTTGCCTTGCCTTTCCTTGCCTTGCTTTACCCTTTTGCCTTCCCTTGCCTTGCCTTTCCATGCCTTGCTTTGACCCTTTGCCTTGCCTTGCTTTGACTCTTTGCCTTGACTTGCCTTGCCTTCCTTTCTCCTTTTGCCCTGATTTGCCTTGCCTTTCTTTTGACCTTTTGCCTTGTCTTACCTTGCCATGCTTTGCTCTTTTTCCTTGCCTTGCTTTGCCCTTTTGCCTTGCCTTGCCTTGCCTTGCTTTGCCATTTTCCCTTGCCTTGCTTTCCCCTTTTGCCTTGCCTTTCCTTGCTTTGGCCTTTTTCCTGGCCTTGCCATGGTTTGTCCTTTTGACTTACCTTGCCTTGCCTTTCTTTGCACTTTTGCCCGGCCTTGCATTGAGTTGCCCTTTTTCCTTGCCTTGCCATGCTTTGCCCTTTTGCCTTGTTATGCTTTGCCCTTTTGCCTTGCTTTGCCTTGTTATGCTTTGCCCTTTTGCCTTGCCTTGCTTTGTCATGCTTTGCCCTTTTGACTTGCCTTGCTTTGCCCTTTTGCCTTGCTTTGCCTTGTTATGCTTTGCCATTTTTGCCTTGTCTTGCTTTGCCATTTTGCCTTTCCTTGCATTGCCCTTTTGCCTTACCTTGCCTTGTCATGCTTTGCCCTTTTGCCTTGCCTTGCCTTGTCATGCTTTGCCCTTTTGACTTGCTTTGCTTTGCCCTTTTGCCTTGCCTTTCCTTGTTTTGCCGTTTTGAATTGCCTTGCATTGCCTTGCTTTCATCTTTGCCTTGCCTTGACGTGTCTTCCTTATCCTTTTGCCTTGCCTTGCTTTGCTTTCTCGTTTTCCCTTGCCTTTCCTTGCCTTGCTTTACCCTTTTGCCTTCCCTTGCCTTTGCCTTTCCATGCCTTGCTTTGCCCTTTGCCTTACCTTGCCTTGCTATGCCCTTTTGCCTTGCCTTGCTTTGTCTCTTTGCCTTGTCTTGCCTTGCCTTCCTTTCTCCTTTTGCCCTGATTTGCCTTGCCTTTCTTTTGACCTTTTGCCTTGCCTTGCCATGCTTTGCTCTTTTTCCTTGCCTTGCTTTGCCCTTTTGTCTTTCCTTGCCTTGCCTTGCTTTGCCATTTTCCCTTGCCTTGCTTTCCCCTTTTGCCTTGCCTTTCCTTGCTTTGGCCTTTTTACTGGCCTTGCCATGGTTTGTCCTTTTGACTTACCTTGCCTTGCATTTCTTTGCACTTTTGCCTGGCCTTGCTTTGCCCTTTTGCCTTGCCTAGCTTTGCCATTTTGCCTTTCCTTGAATTGCCCTTTTGCCTTACCTTGCCTTGACTTGCTATACCCTTTTTCCTTGCCTTGCCTTGTCATGCTTTGCCCTTTTGACTTTCCTTGCTTTGCCCTTTTGCCTTGTCTTGCTTTGCCCTTTTGCCTTGCTTTGCCTTGTTATGCTTTCCCTTTTGCCTTGTCTTGCTTTGCCATTTTGCTTTTCCTTGCATTGCCCTTTTGCCTTACCTTGCTTTGACATGCTTTACCCTTTTGCCTTGCCTTGCCTTGTCATGCTTTGCCCTTTTGACTTGCTTTGCTTTCCCCTTTTGCCTTGCCTTACCTTGTCTTGCTTTGCCTCTTTGCCTTGTCTTGCCTTGCCTTCCTTTCTCCTTTTGCCCTGATTTGCCTTGCCTTTCTTTTGACCTTTTGCCTTGACTTGCCTTGCCATGCTTTGCTCTTTTTCCTTGCCTTGCTTTGCCCTTTTGTCTTGCCTTGCCTTGCCTTGCTTTGCCATTTTCCCTTACCTTGCTTTTCCCTTTTGCCTTGCCTTTCCTTGCTTTGGCCTTTTTCCTGGCCTTGCCATGGTTTGTCCTTTTGACTTACCTTGCCTTGGCTTTCTTTGCCCTTTTGCCTGGCCTTGCATTGAGTTGCCCTTTTTCCTTGCCTTGCCATGCTTTGCCCTTTTGCCTTGCCTTGCTTTGCCATTTTGTCTTTCCTTGAATTGCCCTTTTGCCTTACCTTGCCTTGACTTGCTATACCCTTTTTCCTTGCCTTGCCTTTTCATGCTTTGCCCTTTTGCCTTGCCTTGCTTTGCCATTTTGCCTTTCCTTGAATTGCCCTTTTGCCTTACCTTGCCTTGACTTGCTATACCCTTTTTCCTTGCCTTGCCTTGTCATGCTTTGCCCTTTTGCCTTGCCTTGCTTTGCCATTTTGTCTTTCCTTGAATTGCCCTTTTGCCTTACCTTGCCTTGACTTGCTATACCCTTTTTCCTTGCCTTGCCTTTTCATGCTTTGCCCTTTTGCCTTGCCTTGCTTTGCCATTTTGCCTTTCCTTGAATTGCCCTTTTGCCTTACCTTGCCTTGACTTGCTATACCCTTTTTCCTTGCCTTGCCTTGTCATGCTTTGCCCTTTTGACTTGCTTTGCTTTGTCCTTTTGCCTTGCCTTGCTTTGCCATTTTGCCTTTCCTTGAATTGCCCTTTTGCCTTACCTTGCCTTGACTTGCTATACCCTTTTTCCTTACCTTGCCTTGTCTTGCTTTGCCCTTTTGACTTGCTTTGCTTTGTCCTTTTGCCTTGCCTTGCTTTGCCATTTTGCCTTTCCTTGAATTGCCCTTTTGCCTTACCTTGCCTTGACTTGCTATACCCTTTTTCCTTGCATTGCCTTGTCATGCTTTGCCCTTTTGACTTGCTTTTCTTTGTCCTTTTGCCTTGCCTTGCTTTGCCATTTTGCCTTTCCTTGAATTGCCCTTTTGCCTTACCTTGCCTTGACTTGCTATACCCTTTTTCCTTGCCTTGCCTTGCCATGCTTTGCTCTTTTTCCTTGCCTTGCTTTGCCCTTTTGTCTTGCCTTGCCTTGCCTTGCTTTGCCATTTTCCCTTGCCTTGCTTTTCCCTTTTGCCTTGCCTTTCCTTGCTTTGGCCTTTTTCCTGGCCTTGCCATGGTTTGTCCTTTTGACTTACCTTGCCTTGCCTTTCTTTGCCCTTTTGCCTGGCCTTGCATTGAGTTGCCCTTTTTCCTTGCCTTGCCATGCTTTGCCCTTTTGCCTTGCCTTGCTTTGCCATATTGTCTTTCCTTGAATTGCCCTTTTGCCTTACCTTGCCTTGACTTGCTATACCCTTTTTCCTTGCCTTGCCTTTTCATGCTTTGCCCTTTTGCCTTGCCTTGCTTTGCCATTTTGCCTTTCCTTGAATTGCCCTTTTGCCTTACCTTGCCTTGACTTGCTATACCCTTTTTCCTTGCCTTGCCTTGTCATGCTTTGCCCTTTTGCCTTGCCTTGCTTTGCCATTTTGTCTTTCCTTGAATTGCCCTTTTGCCTTACCTTGCCTTGACTTGCTATACCCTTTTTCCTTGCCTTGCCTTTTCATGCTTTGCCCTTTTGCCTTGCCTTGCTTTGCCATTTTGCCTTTCCTTGAATTGCCCTTTTGCCTTACCTTGCCTTGACTTGCTATACCCTTTTTCCTTGCCTTGCCTTGTCATGCTTTGCCCTTTTGACTTGCCTTGCTTTGCCCTTTTGCCTTGCTTTGCCTTGTTATGCTTTGCCCTTTTGCCTTGTCTTGATTTGCCCTTTTGCCTTACCTTGCCTTGTCATGCTTTGCCCTTTTGCCTTGCCTTGCCTTGTCATGCTTTGCCCTTTTGACTTGCTTTGCTTTGCCCTTTTGCATGCCTTTCCTTGTTTTGCCGTTTTGAATTGCCTTGCATTGCCTTGCTTTCATCTTTGCCTTGCCTTGACGTGTCTTCCTTATCCTTTTGCCTTGCCTTTCTTTGCTTTCTCCTTTTGCCTTGCCTTTCCTTGCCTTGCTTTACCCTTTTGCCTTCTCTTACCTTGCCTTTCCATGCCTTGCTTTGCCCCTTTGCCTTACCTTGCCTTGCTTTGCCCTTTTGCCTTGCCTTGCTTTGTCTCTTTGCCTTGTCTTGCCTTGCCTTCCTTTCGCCTTTTGCCCTGATTTGCCTTGCCTTTCCTTTGACCTTTTGCCTTGCCTTGCCATGCCATGCTTTGCTCTTTTTCCTTGCCTTGCTTTGCCCTTTTGCCTTGCCTTGCTTTGCCTCTTTGCCTTGTCTTTCCTTGCCTTCCTTTCTCCTTTTGCCCTGATTTGCCTTGCCTTTCTTTTGACCTTTTGCCTTGCCTTGCCATGCTTTGCTCTTTTTCCTTGCCTTGCTTTGCCCTTTTGTCTTTCCTTGCCTTGCCTTGCTTTGCCATTTTCCCTTGCCTTGCATTCCCCTTTTGCCTTGCCTTTCCTTTCTTTGGCCTTTTTCCTGGCCTTGCCATGGTTTGTCCTTTTGACTTACCTTGCCTTGCCTTTCTTTGCACTGTTGCCTGGCCTTGCTTTGCCCTTTTGCCTTGCCTTGCTTTGCCATTTTGCCTTTCCTTGAATTGCCCTTTTGCCTTACCTTGCCTTGACTTGCTATACCCTTTTTCCTTGCCTTGCTTTGTCATGCTTTGCCCTTTTGACTTGCCTTGCTTTGCCCTTTTGCCTTGCCTTGCTTTGCCCTTTTGCCTTGCTTTGCCTTGTTATGCTTTGTCCTTTTGCCTTGCCTTGCTTTGCCATTTTGCCTTTCCTTGAATTGCCCTTTTGCCTTACCTTGTCTTGTCATGCTTTGCCCTTTTGCCTTACCTTGCCTTGACTTGCTATATCCTTTTTCCTTGCCTTGCCTTGTCATACTTTGCCATTTTGACTTGCTTTGCTTTGTCCTTTTGCCTTGCCTTGCTTTGCCATTTTGCCTTTCCTTGAATTGCCCTTTTGCCTTACCTTGCCTTGACTTGCTATACCCTTTTTCCTTGCCTTGCCTTGTCATGCTTTGCCCTTTTGACTTTCCTTGCTTTGCCCTTTTGCCTTGTCTTGCTTTGCCCTTTTGCCTTGCTTTGCCTTGTTATGCTTTCCCTTTTGCCTTGTCTTGCTTTGCCATTTTGCTTTTCCTTGCATTGCCCTTTTGCCTTACCTTGCCTTGACATGCTTTACCCTTTTGCCTTGCCTTGCCTTTTCATGCTTTGCCCTTTTGCATTGCCTTGCCTTGTCATGCTTTGCCCTTTTGACTTGCTTTGCTTTGCCCTTTTGCCTTGCCTTTCCTTGTTTTGCCGTTTTCAATTTCCTTGCATTGCCTTACTTTCATCTTTGCCTTGCCTTGACGTGTCTTCCTTATCCTTTCGCCTTGCCTTGCTTTGCTTTCCCCTTTTGCCTTGCCTTACCTTGCCTTGCTTTGCCTCTTTGCCTTGTCTTGCCTTGCCTTCCTTTCTCCTTTTGCCCTGATTTGCCTTGCCTTTCTTTTGACCTTTTGCCTTGCCTTGCCTTGCCATGCTTTGCTCTTTTTCCTTGCCTTGCTTTGCCCTTTTGTCTTGCCTTGCCTTGCCTTGCTTTGCCATTTTCCCTTGCCTTGCTTTTCCCTTTTGCCTTGCCTTTCCTTGCTTTGGCCTTTTTCCTGGCCTTGCCATGGTTTATCCTTTTGACTTACCTTGCCTTGCCTTTCTTTGCCCTTTTGCCTGGCCTTGCATTGAGTTGCCCTTTTTCCTTGCCTTGCCATGCTTTGCCCTTTTGCCTTGCCTTGCTTTGCCATTTTGTCTTTCCTTGAATTGCCCTTTTGCCTTACATTGCCTTGACTTGCTATACCCTTCTTTCTTGCCTTGCCTTTTCATGCTTTGCCCTTTAGCCTTGCCATGCTTTGCCATTTTGCCTTTCCTTGAATTGCCCTTTTGCCTTACCTTGCCTTGACTTGCTATACCCTTTTTCCTTGCCTTGCCTTGTCATGCTTTGCCCTTTTGACTTGCCTTGGTTTGCCCTTTTGCCTTGCTTTGCCTTGTTATGCTTTGCCCTTTTGCCTTGTCTTGCTTTGCCATTTTGCCTTTCCTTGCATTGCCCTTTTGCCTTACCTTGCCTTGTCATGCTTTGCCCTTTTGACTTGCTTTGCTTTGCCCTTTTGCCTTGCCTTTCCTTGTTTTGCCGTTTTGAATTGCCTTGCATTGCCTTACTTTCATCTTTGCCTTGCCTTGACGTGTCTTCCTTATCATTTTGCCTTGCCTTGCTTTGCTTTCCCCTTTTGCCTTGCCTTTCCTTGCCTTGCTTTACCCTTTTGCCTTCCCTTGCCTTGCCTTTCCATGCCTTGCTTTGACCCTTTGCCTTGCCTTGCTTTGACTCTTTGCCTTGACTTGCCTTGCCTTCCTTTCTCCTTTTGCCCTGATTTGCCTTGCCTTTCTTTTGACCTTTTGCCTTGTCTTGCCTTGCCATGCTTTGCTCTTTTTCCTTGCCTTGCTTTGCCCTTTTGCCTTGCCTTGCCTTGCCTTGCTTTGCCATTTTCCCTTGCCTTGCTTTCCCCTTTTGCCTTGCCTTTCCTTGCTTTGGCCTTTTTCCTGGCCTTGCCATGGTTTGTCCTTTTGACTTACCTTGCCTTGCCTTTCTTTGCACTTTTGCCCGGCCTTGCATTGAGTTGCCCTTTTTCCTTGCCTTGCCATGCTTTGCCCTTTTGCCTTGTTATGCTTTGCCCTTTTGCCTTGCTTTGCCTTGTTATGCTTTGCCATTTTTGCCTTGTCTTGCTTTGCCATTTTGCCTTTCCTTGCATTGCCCTTTTGCCTTACCTTGCCTTGTCATGCTTTGCCCTTTTGCCTTGCCTTGCCTTGTCATGCTTTGCCCTTTTGACTTGCTTTGCTTTGCCCTTTTGCCTTGCCTTTCCTTGTTTTGCCGTTTTGAATTGCCTTGCATTGCCTTGCTTTCATCTTTGCCTTGCCTTGACGTGTCTTCCTTATCCTTTTGCCTTGCCTTGCTTTGCTTTCTCGTTTTCCCTTGCCTTTCCTTGCCTTGCTTTACCCTTTTGCCTTCCCTTGCCTTTGCCTTTCCATGCCTTGCTTTGCCCTTTGCCTTACCTTGCCTTGCTATGCCCTTTTGCCTTGCCTTGCTTTGTCTCTTTGCCTTGTCTTGCCTTGCCTTCCTTTCTCCTTTTGCCCTGATTTGCCTTGCCTTTCTTTTGACCTTTTGCCTTGCCTTGCCATGCTTTGCTCTTTTTCCTTGCCTTGCTTTGCCCTTTTGTCTTTCCTTGCCTTGCCTTGCTTTGCCATTTTCCCTTGCCTTGCTTTCCCCTTTTGCCTTGCCTTTCCTTGCTTTGGCCTTTTTACTGGCCTTGCCATGGTTTGTCCTTTTGACTTACCTTGCCTTGCATTTCTTTGCACTTTTGCCTGGCCTTGCTTTGCCCTTTTGCCTTGCCTAGCTTTGCCATTTTGCCTTTCCTTGAATTGCCCTTTTGCCTTACCTTGCCTTGACTTGCTATACCCTTTTTCCTTGCCTTGCCTTGTCATGCTTTGCCCTTTTGACTTTCCTTGCTTTGCCCTTTTGCCTTGTCTTTCTTTGCCCTTTTGCCTTGCTTTGCCTTGTTATGCTTTCCCTTTTGCCTTGTCTTGCTTTGCCATTTTGCTTTTCCTTGCATTGCCCTTTTGCCTTACCTTGCCTTGACATGCTTTACCCTTTTGCCTTGCCTTGCCTTGTCATGCTTTGCCCTTTTGACTTGCTTTGCTTTCCCCTTTTGCCTTGCCTTACCTTGCCTTGCTTTGCCTCTTTGCCTTGTCTTGCCTTGCCTTCCTTTCTCCTTTTGCCCTGATTTGCCTTGCCTTTCTTTTGACCTTTTGCCTTGACTTGCCTTGCCTTGCTTTGCCATTTTCCCTTACCTTGCTTTTCCCTTTTGCCTTGCCTTTCCTTGCTTTGGCCTTTTTCCTGGCCTTGCCATGGTTTGTCCTTTTGACTTACCTTGCCTTGGCTTTCTTTGCCCTTTTGCCTGGCCTTGCATTGAGTTGCCCTTTTTCCTTGCCTTGCCATGCTTTGCCCTTTTGCCTTGCCTTGCTTTGCCATTTTGTCTTTCCTTGAATTGCCCTTTTGCCTTACCTTGCCTTGACTTGCTATACCCTTTTTCCTTGCCTTGCCTTTTCATGCTTTGCCCTTTTGCCTTGCCTTGCTTTGCCATTTTGCCTTTCCTTGAATTGCCCTTTTGCCTTACCTTGCCTTGACTTGCTATACCCTTTTTCCTTGCCTTGCCTTGTCATGCTTTGCCCTTTTGCCTTGCCTTGCTTTGCCATTTTGTCTTTCCTTGAATTGCCCTTTTGCCTTACCTTGCCTTGACTTGCTATACCCTTTTTCCTTGCCTTGCCTTTTCATGCTTTGCCCTTTTGCCTTGCCTTGCTTTGCCATTTTGCCTTTCCTTGAATTGCCCTTTTGCCTTACCTTGCCTTGACTTGCTATACCCTTTTTCCTTGCCTTGCCTTGTCATGCTTTGCCCTTTTGACTTGCTTTGCTTTGTCCTTTTGCCTTGCCTTGCTTTGCCATTTTGCCTTTCCTTGAATTGCCCTTTTGCCTTACCTTGCCTTGACTTGCTATACCCTTTTTCCTTGCATTGCCTTGTCATGCTTTGCCCTTTTGACTTGCTTTGCTTTGTCCTTTTGCCTTGCCTTGCTTTGCCATTTTGCCTTTCCTTGAATTGCCCTTTTGCCTTACCTTGCCTTGACTTGCTATACCCTTTTTCCTTGCCTTGCCTTGTCATGCTTTGCCCTTTTGACTTTCCTTGCTTTGCCCTTTTGCCTTGTCTTGCTTTGCCCTTTTGCCTTGCTTTGCCTTGTTATGCTTTCCCTTTTGCCTTGTCTTGCTTTGCCATTTTGCTTTTCCTTGCATTGCCCTTTTGCCTTACCTTGCCTTGACATGCTTTACCCTTTTGCCTTGCCTTGCCTTGTCAAGCTTTGCCCTTTTGACTTGCTTTGCTTTGCCCTTTTGCCTTGCCTTTCCTTGTTTTCCCGTTTTCAATTTCCTTGCATTGCCTTACTTTCATCTTTGCCTTGCCTTGACGTGTCTTCCTTATCCTTTCGCCTTGCCTTGCTTTGCTTTCCCCTTTTGCCTTGCCTTACCTTGCCTTGCTTTGCCACTTTGCCTTGTCTTGCCTTGACTTCCTTTCTCCTTTTGCCCTGATTTGCCTTGCCTTTCTTTTGACCTTTTGCCTTGCCTTGCCATGCTTTGCTCTTTTTCCTTGCCTTGCTTTGCCCTTTTGTCTTGCCTTGCCTTGCCTTGCTTTACCATTTTCCCTTGCCTTGCTTTTCCCTTTTGCCTTGCCTTTCCTTGCTTTGGCCTTTTTCCTGGCCTTGCCATGGTTTGTCCTTTTGACTTACCTTGCCTTGCCTTTCTTTGCCCTTTTGCCTGGCCTTGCATTGAGTTGCCCTTTTTCCTTGCCTTTCCTTGTTTTGCCGTTTTGAATTGCCTTGCATTGCCTTACTTTCATCTTTGCCTTGCCTTGACGTGTCTTCCTTATCATTTTGCCTTGCCTTGCTTTGCTTTCCCCTTTTGCCTTGCCTTTCCTTGCCTTGCTTTACCCTTTTGCCTTCCTTTGCCTTGCCTTTCCATGCCTTCCTTTGACCCTTTGCCTTGCCTTGCTTTGACTCTTTGCCTTGACTTGCCTTGCCTTCCTTTCTCCTTTTGCCCTGATTTGCCTTGCCTTTCTTTTGACCTTTTGCCTTGCCTTGCCATGCTTTGCTCTTTTTCCTTGCCTTGCTTTGCCCTTTTGTCTTTCCTTGCCTTGCCTTGCTTTGCCATTTTCCCTTGCCTTGCTTTCCCCTTTTGCCTTGCCTTTCCTTGCTTTGGCCTTTTTCCTGGCCTTGCCATGGTTTGTCCTTTTGACTTACCTTGCCTTGCCTTTCTTTGCACTTTTGCTTGGCCTTGCTTTGCCCTTTTGCCTTGCCTTGCTTTGCCATTTTGCCTTTCCTTGAATTGCCCTTTTGCCTTACCTTGCCTTGACTTGCTATACCCTTTTTCCTTGCCTTGCCTTGTCATGCTTTGCCTTTTTGACTTGCCTTGCTTTGCCCTTTTGCCTTGCCTTGCTTTGCCCTTTTGCCTTGCTTTGCCTTGTTATGCTTTGCCCTTTTGCCTTGCCTTGCTTTGCAATTTTGCCTTTCCTTGAATTGCCCTTTTGCCTTACCTTGCCTTGCCTTGATATACCCTTTTTCCTTGCCTTGCCTTGTCATACTTTGCCATTTTGACTTGCTTTGCTTTGCCCTTTTGCCTTGCCTTGCTTTGCCATTTTGCATTTCCTTGAATTGCCCTTTTGCCTTACCTTGCCTTGACTTGCTATACCCTTTTTCCTTGCCTTGCCTTGTCATGCTTTGCCCTTTTGACTTGCTTTGCTTTGTCCTTTTGCCTTGCCTTGCTTTGCCATTTTGCCTTTCCTTGAATTGCCCTTTTGCCTTACCTTGCCTTGACTTGCTATACCCTTTTTCCTTGCCTTGCCTTGTCATGCTTTGCCCTTTTGACTTTCCTTGCTTTGCCCTTTTGCCTTGCCTTGCTTTGCCATTTTGCCTTTCCTTGAATTGCCCTTTTGCCTTACCTTGCCTTGACTTGCTATACCCTTTTTCCTTGCCTTGCCTTGTCATGCTTTGCCCTTTTGACTTTCCTTGCTTTGCCCTTTTGCCTTGTCTTGCTTTGCCCTTTTGCCTTGCTTTGCCTTGTTATGCTTTCCCTTTTGCCTTGTCTTGCTTTGCCATTTTGCTTTTCCTTGCATTGCCCTTTTGCCTTACCTTGCCTTGACATGCTTTACCCTTTTGCCTTGCCTTGCCTTGTCATGCTTTGCCCTTTTGACTTGCTTTGCTTTGCCCTTTTGCCTTGCCTTTCCTTGTTTTGCCGTTTTCAATTTCCTTGCATTGCCTTACTTACATCTTTGCCTTGCCTTGACGTGTCTTCCTTATCCTTTCGCCTTGCCTTGCTTTGCTTTCCCCTTTTGCCTTGCCTTACCTTGCCTTGCTTTGCCTCTTTGCCTTGTCTTGCCTTGCCTTCCTTTCTCCTTTTGCCCTGATTTGCCTTGCCTTTCTTTTGACCTTTTGCCTTGCCTTGCCTTGCCATGCTTTGCTCTTTTTCCTTGCCTTGCTTTGCCCTTTTGTCTTTCCTTGCCTTGCCTTGCTTTGCCATTTTCCCTTGCCTTGCTTTTCCCTTTTGCCTTGCCTTTCCTTGCTTTGGCCTTTTTCCTGGCCTTGCCATGGTTTGTCCTTTTGACTTACCTTGCCTTGCCTTTCTTTGCCCTTTTGCCTGGCCTTGCATTGAGTTGCCCTTTTTCCTTGCCTTTCCTTGTTTTGCCGTTTTGAATTGCCTTGCATTGCCTTACTTTCATCTTTGCCTTGCCTTGACGTGTCTTCCTTATCATTTTGCCTTGCCTTGCTTTGCTTTCCCCTTTTGCCTTGCCTTTCCTTGCCTTGCTTTACCCTTTTGCCTTCCTTTGCCTTGCCTTTCCATGCCTTCCTTTGACCCTTTGCCTTGCCTTGCTTTGACTCTTTGCCTTGACTTGCCTTGCCTTCCTTTCTCCTTTTGCCCTGATTTGCCTTGCCTTTCTTTTGACCTTTTGCCTTGCCTTGCCATGCTTTGCTCTTTTCCCTTGCCTTGCTTTGCCCTTTTGTCTTTCCTTGCCTTGCCTTGCTTTGCCATTTTCCCTTGCCTTGCTTTCCCCTTTTGCCTTGCCTTTCCTTGCTTTGGCCTTTTTCCTGGCCTTGCCATGGTTTGTCCTTTTGACTTACCTTGCCTTGCCTTTCTTTGCACTTTTGCCCGGCCTTGCATTGAGTTGCCCTTTTTCCTTGCCTTGCCATGCTTTGCCCTTTTGCCTTGCCTTGCTTTGCCCTTTTGCCTTGCTTTGCCTTGTTATGCTTTGCCCTTTTGCCTTGCCTTGCTTTGCCATTTTGCCTTTCCTTGAATTGCCCTTTTGCCTTACCTTGCCTTGACTTGCTATAGCCTTTTTCCTTGCCTTGCCTTGTCATACTTTGCCATTTTGACTTGCTTTGCTTTGCCTTTTGCCTTGCCTTGCTTTGCCATTTTGCCTTTCCTTGAATTGCCCTTTTGCCTTACCTTGCCTTGACTTGCTATACCCTTTTTCCTTGCCTTGCCTTGTCATGCTTTGCCCTTTTGACTTGCCTTGCTTTGCCCTTTTGCCTTGCTTTGCCTTGTTATGCTTTGCCCTTTTGCCTTGTCTTGCTTTGCCATTTTGCCTTTCCTTGCATTGCCCTTTTGCCTTGCCTTGCCTTTTCATGCTTTGCCCTTTTGCATTGCCTTGCCTTGTCATGCTTTGCCCTTTTGACTTGCTTTGCTTTGCCCTTTTGCCTTGCCTTTCCTTGTTTTGCCGTTTTGAATTGCCTTGCATTGCCTTGCTTTCATCTTTGCCTTGCCTTGACGTGTCTTCCTTATCCTTTTGCCTTGCCTTTCTTTGCTTTCTCCTTTTGCCTTGCCTTTCCTTGCCTTGCTTTACCCTTTTGCCTTCTCTTACCTTGCCTTTCCATGCCTTGCTTTGCCCCTTTGCCTTACCTTGCCTTGCTTTGCCCTTTTGCCTTGCCTTGCTTTGTCTCTTTGCCTTGTCTTGCCTTGCCTTCCTTTCTCCTTTTGCCCTGATTTGCCTTGCCTTTCTTTTGACCTTTTGCCTTGCCTTGCCATGCTTTGCTCTTTTTCCTTGCCTTGCTTTGCCCTTTTGTCTTTCCTTGCCTTGCCTTGCTTTGCCATTTTCCCTTGCCTTGCTTTCCCCTTTTGCCTTGCCTTTCCTTGCTTTGGCCTTTTTCCTGGCCTTGCCATGGTTTGTCCTTTTGACTTACCTTGCCTTGCCTTTCTTTGCACTTTTGCTTGGCCTTGCTTTGCCCTTTTGCCTTGCCTTGCTTTGCCATTTTGCCTTTCCTTGAATTGCCCTTTTGCCTTACCTTGCCTTGACTTGCTATACCCTTTTTCCTTGCCTTGCCTTGTCATGCTTTGCCTTTTTGACTTGCCTTGCTTTGCCCTTTTGCCTTGCCTTGCTTTGCCCTTTTGCCTTGCTTTGCCTTGTTATGCTTTGCCCTTTTGCCTTGCCTTGCTTTGCCATTTTGCCTTTCCTTGAATTGCCCTTTTGCCTTACCTTGCCTTGACTTGATATACCCTTTTTCCTTGCCTTGCCTTGTCATACTTTGCCATTTTGACTTGCTTTGCTTTGCCCTTTTGCCTTGCCTTGCTTTGCCATTTTGCATTTCCTTGAATTGCCCTTTTGCCTTACCTTGCCTTGACTTGCTATACCCTTTTTCCTTGCCTTGCCTTGTCATGCTTTGCCCTTTTGACTTGCTTTGCTTTGTCCTTTTGCCTTGCCTTGCTTTGCCATTTTGCCTTTCCTTGAATTGCCCTTTTGCCTTACCTTGCCTTGACTTGCTATACCCTTTTTCCTTGCCTTGCCTTGTCATGCTTTGCCCTTTTGACTTTCCTTGCTTTGCCCTTTTGCCTTGTCTTGCTTTGCCCTTTTGCCTTGCTTTGCCTTGTTATGCTTTCCCTTTTGCCTTGTCTTGCTTTGCCATTTTGCTTTTCCTTGCATTGCCCTTTTGCCTTACCTTGCCTTGACATGCTTTACCCTTTTGCCTTGCCTTGCCTTGTCATGCTTTGCCCTTTTGACTTGCTTTGCTTTGCCCTTTTGCCTTGCCTTTCCTTGTTTTGCCGTTTTCAATTTCCTTGCATTGCCTTACTTTCATCTTTGCCTTGCCTTGACGTGTCTTCCTTATCCTTTCGCCTTGCCTTGCTTTGCTTTCCCCTTTTGCCTTGCCTTACCTTGCCTTGCTTTGCCTCTTTGCCTTGTCTTGCCTTGCCTTCCTTTCTCCTTTTGCCCTGATTTGCCTTGCCTTTCTTTTGACCTTTTGCCTTGCCTTGCCTTGCCATGCTTTGCTCTTTTTCCTTGCCTTGCTTTGCCCTTTTGTCTTGCCTTGCCTTGCCTTGCTTTGCCATTTTCCCTTGCCTTGCTTTTCCCTTTTGCCTTGCCTTTCCTTGCTTTGGCCTTTTTCCTGGCCTTGCCATGGTTTGTCCTTTTGACTTACCTTGCCTTGCCTTTCTTTGCCCTTTTGCCTGGCCTTGCATTGAGTTGCCCTTTTTCCTTGCCTTTCCTTGTTTTGCCGTTTTGAATTGCCTTGCATTGCCTTACTTTCATCTTTGCCTTGCCTTGACGTGTCTTCCTTATCATTTTGCCTTGCCTTGCTTTGCTTTCCCCTTTTGCCTTGCCTTTCCTTGCCTTGCTTTACCCTTTTGCCTTCCTTTGCCTTGCCTTTCCATGCCTTCCTTTGACCCTTTGCCTTGCCTTGCTTTGACTCTTTGCCTTGACTTGCCTTGCCTTCCTTTCTCCTTTTGCCCTGATTTGCCTTGCCTTTCTTTTGACCTTTTGCCTTGCCTTGCCATGCTTTGCTCTTTTCCCTTGCCTTGCTTTGCCCTTTTGTCTTTCCTTGCCTTGCCTTGCTTTGCCATTTTCCCTTGCCTTGCTTTCCCCTTTTGCCTTGCCTTTCCTTGCTTTGGCCTTTTTCCTGGCCTTGCCATGGTTTGTCCTTTTGACTTACCTTGCCTTGCCTTTCTTTGCACTTTTGCCCGGCCTTGCATTGAGTTGCCCTTTTTCCTTGCCTTGCCATGCTTTGCCCTTTTGCCTTGCCTTGCTTTGCCCTTTTGCCTTGCTTTGCCTTGTTATGCTTTGCCCTTTTGCCTTGCCTTGCTTTGCCATTTTGCCTTTCCTTGAATTGCCCTTTTGCCTTACCTTGCCTTGACTTGGTATAGCCTTTTTCCTTGCCTTGCCTTGTCATACTTTGCCATTTTGACTTGCTTTGCTTTGCCTTTTGCCTTGCCTTGCTTTGCCATTTTGCCTTTCCTTGAATTGCCCTTTTGCCTTACCTTGCCTTGACTTGCTATACCCTTTTTCCTTGCCTTGCCTTGTCATGCTTTGCCCTTTTGACTTGCCTTGCTTTGCCCTTTTGCCTTGCTTTGCCTTGTTATGCTTTGCCCTTTTGCCTTGTCTTGCTTTGCCATTTTGCCTTTCCTTGCATTGCCCTTTTGCCTTGCCTTGCCTTTTCATGCTTTGCCCTTTTGCATTGCCTTGCCTTGTCATGCTTTGCCCTTTTGACTTGCTTTGCTTTGCCCTTTTGCCTTGCCTTTCCTTGTTTTGCCGTTTTGAATTGCCTTGCATTGCCTTGCTTTCATCTTTGCCTTGCCTTGACGTGTCTTCCTTATCCTTTTGCCTTGCCTTTCTTTGCTTTCTCCTTTTGCCTTGCCTTTCCTTGCCTTGCTTTACCCTTTTGCCTTCTCTTACCTTGCCTTTCCATGCCTTGCTTTGCCCCTTTGCCTTACCTTGCCTTGCTTTGCCCTTTTGCCTTGCCTTGCTTTGTCTCTTTGCCTTGTCTTGCCTTGCCTTCCTTTCTCCTTTTGCCCTGATTTGCCTTGCCTTTCTTTTGACCTTTTGCCTTGCCTTGCCATGCTTTGCTCTTTTTCCTTGCCTTGCTTTGCCCTTTTGTCTTTCCTTGCCTTGCCTTGCTTTGCCATTTTCCCTTGCCTTGCTTTCCCCTTTTGCCTTGCCTTTCCTTGCTTTGGCCTTTTTCCTGGCCTTGCCATGGTTTGTCCTTTTGACTTACCTTGCCTTGCCTTTCTTTGCACTTTTGCTTGGCCTTGCTTTGCCCTTTTGCCTTGCCTTGCTTTGCCATTTTGCCTTTCCTTGAATTGCCCTTTTGCCTTACCTTGCCTTGACTTGCTATACCCTTTTTCCTTGCCTTGCCTTGTCATGCTTTGCCTTTTTGACTTGCCTTGCTTTGCCCTTTTGCCTTGCCTTGCTTTGCCCTTTTGCCTTGCTTTGCCTTGTTATGCTTTGCCCTTTTGCCTTGCCTTGCTTTGCCATTTTGCCTTTCCTTGAATTGCCCTTTTGCCTTACCTTGCCTTGACTTGCTATACCCTTTTTCCTTGCCTTGCCTTGTCATACTTTGCCATTTTGACTTGCTTTGCTTTGCCCTTTTGCCTTGCCTTGCTTTGCCATTTTGCATTTCCTTGAATTGCCCTTTTGCCTTACCTTGCCTTGACTTGCTATACCCTTTTTCCTTGCCTTGCCTTGTCATGCTTTGCCCTTTTGACTTGCTTTGCTTTGTCCTTTTGCCTTGCCTTGCTTTGCCATTTTGCCTTTCCTTGAATTGCCCTTTTGCCTTACCTTGCCTTGACTTGCTATACCCTTTTTCCTTGCCTTGCCTTGTCATGCTTTGCCCTTTTGACTTTCCTTGCTTTGCCCTTTTGCCTTGTCTTGCTTTGCCCTTTTGCCTTGCTTTGCCTTGTTATGCTTTCCCTTTTGCCTTGTCTTGCTTTGCCATTTTGCTTTTCCTTGCATTGCCCTTTTGCCTTACCTTGCCTTGACATGCTTTACCCTTTTGCCTTGCCTTGCCTTTTCATGCTTTGTCCTTTTGCATTGCCTTGCCTTGTCAAGCTTTGCCCTTTTGACTTGCTTTGCTTTGCCCTTTTGCCTTGCCTTTCCTTGTTTTCCCGTTTTCAATTTCCTTGCATTGCCTTACTTTCATCTTTGCCTTGCCTTGACGTGTCTTCCTTATCCTTTTGCCTTGCCTTGCTTTGCTTTCCCCTTTTGCCTTGCCTTACCTTGCCTTGCTTTGCCTCTTTGCCTTGTCTTGCCTTGACTTCCTTTCTCCTTTTGCCCTGATTTGCCTTGCCTTTCTTTTGACCTTTTGCCTTGCCTTGCCTTGCCTTGCTTTGCCATTTTCCCTTGCCTTGCTTTTCCCTTTTGCCTTGCCTTTCCTTGCTTTGGCCTTTTTCCTGGCCTTGCCATGGTTTGTCCTTTTGACTTACCTTGCCTTGCCTTTCTTTGCCCTTTTGCCTGGCCTTGCATTGAGTTGCCCTTTTTCCTTGCCTTTCCTTGTTTTGCCGTTTTGAATTGCCTTGCATTGCCTTACTTTCATCTTTGCCTTGCCTTGACGTGTCTTCCTTATCATTTTGCCTTGCCTTGCTTTGCTTTCCCCTTTTGCCTTGCCTTTCCTTGCCTTGCTTTACCCTTTTGCCTTCCTTTGCCTTGCCTTTCCATGCCTTCCTTTGACCCTTTGCCTTGCCTTGCTTTGACTCTTTGCCTTGACTTGCCTTGCCTTCCTTTCTCCTTTTGCCCTGATTTGCCTTGCCTTTCTTTTGACCTTTTGCCTTGCCTTGCCATGCTTTGCTCTTTTTCCTTGCCTTGCTTTGCCCTTTTGTCTTTCCTTGCCTTGCCTTGCTTTGCCATTTTCCCTTGCCTTGCTTTCCCCTTTTGCCTTGCCTTTCCTTGCTTTGGCCTTTTTCCTGGCCTTGCCATGGTTTGTCCTTTTGACTTACCTTGCCTTGCCTTTCTTTGCACTTTTGCTTGGCCTTGCTTTGCCCTTTTGCCTTGCCTTGCTTTGCCATTTTGCCTTTCCTTGAATTGCCCTTTTGCCTTACCTTGCCTTGACTTGCTATACCCTTTTTCCTTGCCTTGCCTTGTCATGCTTTGCCTTTTTGACTTGCCTTGCTTTGCCCTTTTGCCTTGCCTTGCTTTGCCCTTTTGCCTTGCTTTGCCTTGTTATGCTTTGCCCTTTTGCCTTGCCTTGCTTTGCCATTTTGCCTTTCCTTGAATTGCCCTTTTGCCTTACCTTGCCTTGACTTGATATACCCTTTTTCCTTGCCTTGCCTTGTCATACTTTGCCATTTTGACTTGCTTTGCTTTGCCCTTTTGCCTTGCCTTGCTTTGCCATTTTGCATTTCCTTGAATTGCCCTTTTGCCTTACCTTGCCTTGACTTGCTATACCCTTTTTCCTTGCCTTGCCTTGTCATGCTTTGCCCTTTTGACTTGCTTTGCTTTGTCCTTTTGCCTTGCCTTGCTTTGCCATTTTGCCTTTCCTTGAATTGCCCTTTTGCCTTACCTTGCCTTGACTTGCTATACCCTTTTTCCTTGCCTTGCCTTGTCATGCTTTGCCCTTTTGACTTTCCTTGCTTTGCCCTTTTGCCTTGCCTTGCTTTGCCATTTTGCCTTTCCTTGAATTGCCCTTTTGCCTTACCTTGCCTTGACTTGCTATACCCTTTTTCCTTGCCTTGCCTTGTCATGCTTTGCCCTTTTGACTTTCCTTGCTTTGCCCTTTTGCCTTGTCTTGCTTTGCCCTTTTGCCTTGCTTTGCCTTGTTATGCTTTCCCTTTTGCCTTGTCTTGCTTTGCCATTTTGCTTTTCCTTGCATTGCCCTTTTGCCTTACCTTGCCTTGACATGCTTTACCCTTTTGCCTTGCCTTGCCTTGTCATGCTTTGCCCTTTTGACTTGCTTTGCTTTGCCCTTTTGCCTTGCCTTTCCTTGTTTTGCCGTTTTCAATTTCCTTGCATTGCCTTACTTTCATCTTTGCCTTGCCTTGACGTGTCTTCCTTATCCTTTCGCCTTGCCTTGCTTTGCTTTCCCCTTTTGCCTTGCCTTACCTTGCCTTGCTTTGCCTCTTTGCCTTGTCTTGCCTTGCCTTCCTTTCTCCTTTTGCCCTGATTTGCCTTGCCTTTCTTTTGACCTTTTGCCTTGCCTTGCCTTGCCATGCTTTGCTCTTTTTCCTTGCCTTGCTTTGCCCTTTTGTCTTGCCTTGCCTTGCCTTGCTTTGCCATTTTCCCTTGCCTTGCTTTTCCCTTTTGCCTTGCCTTTCCTTGCTTTGGCCTTTTTCCTGGCCTTGCCATGGTTTGTCCTTTTGACTTACCTTGCCTTGCCTTTCTTTGCCCTTTTGCCTGGCCTTGCATTGAGTTGCCCTTTTTCCTTGCCTTTCCTTGTTTTGCCGTTTTGAATTGCCTTGCATTGCCTTACTTTCATCTTTGCCTTGCCTTGACGTGTCTTCCTTATCATTTTGCCTTGCCTTGCTTTGCTTTCCCCTTTTGCCTTGCCTTTCCTTGCCTTGCTTTACCCTTTTGCCTTCTCTTACCTTGCCTTTCCATGCCTTGCTTTGCCCCTTTGCCTTACCTTGCCTTGCTTTGCCCTTTTGCCTTGCCTTGCTTTGTCTCTTTGCCTTGTATTGCCTTGCCTTCCTTTCGCCTTTTGCCCTGATTTGCCTTGCCTTTCCTTTGACCTTTTGCCTTGCCTTGCCATGCCATGCTTTGCTCTTTTTCCTTGCCTTGCTTTGCCCTTTTGCCTTGCCTTGCTTTGCCTCTTTGCCTTGTCTTTCCTTGCCTTCCTTTCTCCTTTTGCCCTGATTTGCCTTGCCTTTCTTTTGACCTTTTGCCTTGCCTTGCCATGCTTTGCTCTTTTTCCTTGCCTTGCTTTGCCCTTTTGTCTTTCCTTGCCTTGCCTTGCTTTGCCATTTTCCCTTGCCTTGCTTTCCCCTTTTGCCTTGCCTTTCCTTTCTTTGGCCTTTTTCCTGGCCTTGCCATGGTTTGTCCTTTTGACTTACCTTGCCTTGCCTTTCTTTGCACTGTTGCCTGGCCTTGCTTTGCCCTTTTGCCTTGCCTTGCTTTGCCATTTTGCCTTTCCTTGAATTGCCCTTTTGCCTTACCTTGCCTTGACTTGCTATACCCTTTTTCCTTGCCTTGCTTTGTCATGCTTTGCCCTTTTGACTTGCCTTGCTTTGCCCTTTTGCCTTGCCTTGCTTTGCCCTTTTGCCTTGCTTTGCCTTGTTATGCTTTGTCCTTTTGCCTTGCCTTGCTTTGCCATTTTGCCTTTCCTTGAATTGCCCTTTTGCCTTACCTTGTCTTGTCATGCTTTGCCCTTTTGCCTTACCTTGCCTTGACTTGCTATATCCTTTTTCCTTGCCTTGCCTTGTCATGCTTTGCCCTTTTGACTTGCTTTGCTTTCCCCTTTTGCCTTGCCTTACCTTGCCTTGCTTTGCCTCTTTGCCTTGTCTTGCCTTGCCTTCCTTTCTCCTTTTGCCCTGATTTGCCTTGCCTTTCTTTTGACCTTTTGCCTTGACTTGCCTTGCCATGCTTTGCTCTTTTTCCTTGCCTTGCTTTGCCCTTTTGTCTTGCCTTGCCTTGCCTTGCTTTGCCATTTTCCCTTACCTTGCTTTTCCCTTTTGCCTTGCCTTTCCTTGCTTTGGCCTTTTTCCTGGCCTTGCCATGGTTTGTCCTTTTGACTTACCTTGCCTTGGCTTTCTTTGCCCTTTTGCCTGGCCTTGCATTGAGTTGCCCTTTTTCCTTGCCTTGCCATGCTTTGCCCTTTTGCCTTGCCTTGCTTTGCCATTTTGTCTTTCCTTGAATTGCCCTTTTGCCTTACCTTGCCTTGACTTGCTATACCCTTTTTCCTTGCCTTGCCTTTTCATGCTTTGCCCTTTTGCCTTGCCTTGCTTTGCCATTTTGCCTTTCCTTGAATTGCCCTTTTGCCTTACCTTGCCTTGACTTGCTATACCCTTTTTCCTTGCCTTGCCTTGTCATGCTTTGCCCTTTTGCCTTGCCTTGCTTTGCCATTTTGCCTTTCCTTGAATTGCCCTTTTGCCTTACCTTGCCTTGACTTGCTATACCCTTTTTCCTTGCCTTGCCTTGTCATGCTTTGCCCTTTTGACTTGCTTTGCTTTGCCCTTTTGCCTTGCCTTGCTTTGCCATTTTGCCTTTCCTTGAATTGCCCTTTTGCCTTACCTTGCCTTGACTTGCTATACCCTTTTTCCTTGCCTTGCCTTGTCATGCTTTGCCCTTTTGACTTTCCTTGCTTTGCCCTTTTGCCTTGTCTTGCTTTGCCCTTTTGCCTTGCTTTGCCTTGTTATGCTTTCCCTTTTGCCTTGTCTTGCTTTGCCATTTTGCTTTTCCTTGCATTGCCCTTTTGCCTTACCTTGCCTTGACATGCTTTACCCTTTTGCCTTGCCTTGCCTTGTCATGCTTTGCCCTTTTGACTTGCTTTGCTTTGCCCTTTTGCCTTGCCTTTCCTTGTTTTGCCGTTTTCAATTTCCTTGCATTGCCTTACTTTCATCTTTGCCTTGCCTTGACGTGTCTTCCTTATCCTTTCGCCTTGCCTTGCTTTGCTTTCCCCTTTTGCCTTGCCTTACCTTGCCTTGCTTTGCCTCTTTGCCTTGTCTTGCCTTGCCTTCCTTTCTCCTTTTGCCCTGATTTGCCTTGCCTTTCTTTTGACCTTTTGCCTTGCCTTGCCTTGCCATGCTTTGCTCTTTTTCCTTGCCTTGCTTTGCCCTTTTGTCTTGCCTTGCCTTGCCTTGCTTTGCCATTTTCCCTTGCCTTGCTTTTCCCTTTTGCCTTGCCTTTCCTTGCTTTGGCCTTTTTCCTGGCCTTGCCATGGTTTGTCCTTTTGACTTACCTTGCCTTGCCTTTCTTTGCCCTTTTGCCTGGCCTTGCATTGAGTTGCCCTTTTTCCTTGCCTTTCCTTGTTTTGCCGTTTTGAATTGCCTTGCATTGCCTTACTTTCATCTTTGCCTTGCCTTGACGTGTCTTCCTTATCATTTTGCCTTGCCTTGCTTTGCTTTCCCCTTTTGCCTTGCCTTTCCTTGCCTTGCTTTACCCTTTTGCCTTCCTTTGCCTTGCCTTTCCATGCCTTCCTTTGACCCTTTGCCTTGCCTTGCTTTGACTCTTTGCCTTGACTTGCCTTGCCTTCCTTTCTCCTTTTGCCCTGATTTGCCTTGCCTTTCTTTTGACCTTTTGCCTTGCCTTGCCATGCTTTGCTCTTTTCCCTTGCCTTGCTTTGCCCTTTTGTCTTTCCTTGCCTTGCCTTGCTTTGCCATTTTCCCTTGCCTTGCTTTCCCCTTTTGCCTTGCCTTTCCTTGCTTTGGCCTTTTTCCTGGCCTTGCCATGGTTTGTCCTTTTGACTTACCTTGCCTTGCCTTTCTTTGCACTTTTGCCCGGCCTTGCATTGAGTTGCCCTTTTTCCTTGCCTTGCCATGCTTTGCCCTTTTGCCTTGCCTTGCTTTGCCCTTTTGCCTTGCTTTGCCTTGTTATGCTTTGCCCTTTTGCCTTGCCTTGCTTTGCCATTTTGCCTTTCCTTGAATTGCCCTTTTGCCTTACCTTGCCTTGACTTGCTATAGCCTTTTTCCTTGCCTTGCCTTGTCATACTTTGCCATTTTGACTTGCTTTGCTTTGCCTTTTGCCTTGCCTTGCTTTGCCATTTTGCCTTTCCTTGAATTGCCCTTTTGCCTTACCTTGCCTTGACTTGCTATACCCTTTTTCCTTGCCTTGCCTTGTCATGCTTTGCCCTTTTGACTTGCCTTGCTTTGCCCTTTTGCCTTGCTTTGCCTTGTTATGCTTTGCCCTTTTGCCTTGTCTTGCTTTGCCATTTTGCCTTTCCTTGCATTGCCCTTTTGCCTTGCCTTGCCTTTTCATGCTTTGCCCTTTTGCATTGCCTTGCCTTGTCATGCTTTGCCCTTTTGACTTGCTTTGCTTTGCCCTTTTGCCTTGCCTTTCCTTGTTTTGCCGTTTTGAATTGCCTTGCATTGCCTTGCTTTCATCTTTGCCTTGCCTTGACGTGTCTTCCTTATCCTTTTGCCTTGCCTTTCTTTGCTTTCTCCTTTTGCCTTGCCTTTCCTTGCCTTGCTTTACCCTTTTGCCTTCTCTTACCTTGCCTTTCCATGCCTTGCTTTGCCCCTTTGCCTTACCTTGCCTTGCTTTGCCCTTTTGCCTTGCCTTGCTTTGTCTCTTTGCCTTGTCTTGCCTTGCCTTCCTTTCTCCTTTTGCCCTGATTTGCCTTGCCTTTCTTTTGACCTTTTGCCTTGCCTTGCCATGCATTGCTCTTTTTCCTTGCCTTGCTTTGCCCTTTTGTCTTTCCTTGCCTTGCCTTGCTTTGCCATTTTCCCTTGCCTTGCTTTCCCCTTTTGCCTTGCCTTTCCTTTCTTTGGCCTTTTTCCTGGCCTTGCCATGGTTTGTCCTTTTGACTTACCTTGCCTTGCCTTTCTTTGCACTGTTGCCTGGCCTTGCTTTGCCCTTTTGCCTTGCCTTGCTTTGCCATTTTGCCTTTCCTTGAATTGCCCTTTTGCCTTACCTTGCCTTGACTTGCTATACCCTTTTTCCTTGCCTTGCTTTGTCATGCTTGGCCCTTTTGACTTGCCTTGCTTTGCCCTTTTGCCTTGCCTTGCTTTGCCCTTTTGCCTTGCTTTGCCTTGTTATGCTTTGTCCTTTTGCCTTGCCTTGCTTTGCCATTTTGCCTTTCCTTGAATTGCCCTTTTGCCTTACCTTGTCTTGTCATGCTTTGCCCTTTTGCCTTACCTTGCCTTGACTTGCTATATCCTTTTTCCTTGCCTTGCCTTGTCATGCTTTGCCCTTTTGACTTGCTTTGCTTTCCCCTTTTGCCTTGCCTTACCTTGCCTTGCTTTGCCTCTTTGCCTTGTCTTGCCTTGCCTTCCTTTCTCCTTTTGCCCTGATTTGCCTTGCCTTTCTTTTGACCTTTTGCCTTGACTTGCCTTGCCATGCTTTGCTCTTTTTCCTTGCCTTGCTTTGCCCTTTTGTCTTGCCTTGCCTTGCCTTGCTTTGCCATTTTCCCTTACCTTGCTTTTCCCTTTTGCCTTGCCTTTCCTTGCTTTGGCCTTTTTCCTGGCCTTGCCATGGTTTGTCCTTTTGACTTACCTTGCCTTGGCTTTCTTTGCCCTTTTGCCTGGCCTTGCATTGAGTTGCCCTTTTTCCTTGCCTTGCCATGCTTTGCCCTTTTGCCTTGCCTTGCTTTGCCATTTTGTCTTTCCTTGAATTGCCCTTTTGCCTTACCTTGCCTTGACTTGCTATACCCTTTTTCCTTGCCTTGCCTTTTCATGCTTTGCCCTTTTGCCTTGCCTTGCTTTGCCATTTTGCCTTTCCTTGAATTGCCCTTTTGCCTTACCTTGCCTTGACTTGCTATACCCTTTTTCCTTGCATTGCCTTGTCATGCTTTGCCCTTTTGACTTGCTTTGCTTTGTCCTTTTGCCTTGCCTTGCTTTGCCATTTTGCCTTTCCTTGAATTGCCCTTTTGCCTTACCTTGCCTTGACTTGCTATACCCTTTTTCCTTGCCTTGCCTTGTCATGCTTTGCCCTTTTGACTTTCCTTGCTTTGCCCTTTTGCCTTGTCTTGCTTTGCCCTTTTGCCTTGCTTTGCCTTGTTATGCTTTCCCTTTTGCCTTGTCTTGCTTTGCCATTTTGCTTTTCCTTGCATTGCCCTTTTGCCTTACCTTGCCTTGACATGCTTTACCCTTTTGCCTTGCCTTGCCTTTTCATGCTTTGCCCTTTTGCATTGCCTTGCCTTGTCATGCTTTGCCCTTTTGACTTGCTTTGCTTTGTCCTTTTGCCTTGCCTTGCTTTGCCATTTTGCCTTTCCTTGAATTGCCCTTTTGCCTTACCTTGCCTTGACTTGCTATACCCTTTTTCCTTGCCTTGCCTTGTCATGCTTTGCCCTTTTGACTTTCCTTGCTTTGCCCTTTTGCCTTGTCTTGCTTTGCCCTTTTGCCTTGCTTTGCCTTGTTATGCTTTCCCTTTTGCCTTGTCTTGCTTTGCCATTTTGCTTTTCCTTGCATTGCCCTTTTGCCTTACCTTGCCTTGACATGCTTTACCCTTTTGCCTTGCCTTGCCTTGTCATGCTTTGCCCTTTTGCCTTGCCTTGCTTTGCCATTTTGTCTTTCCTTGAATTGCCCTTTTGCCTTACCTTGCCTTGACTTGCTATACCCTTTTTCCTTGCCTTGCCTTTTCATGCTTTGCCCTTTTGCCTTGCCTTGCTTTGCCATTTTGCCTTTCCTTGAATTGCCCTTTTGCCTTACCTTGCCTTGACTTGCTATACCCTTTTTCCTTGCCTTGCCTTGTCATGCTTTGCCCTTTTGACTTGCCTTGCTTTGCCCTTTTGCCTTGCTTTGCCTTGTTATGCTTTGCCCTTTTGCCTTGTCTTGATTTGCCCTTTTGCCTTACCTTGCCTTGTCATGCTTTGCCCTTTTGCCTTGCCTTGCCTTGTCATGCTTTGCCCTTTTGACTTGCTTTGCTTTGCCCTTTTGCATGCCTTTCCTTGTTTTGCCGTTTTGAATTGCCTTGCATTGCCTTGCTTTCATCTTTGCCTTGCCTTGAGTGTCTTCCTTATCCTTTTGCCTTGCCTTGCTTTGCTTTCTCCTTTTCCCTTGCCTTTCCTTGCCTTGCTTTACCCTTTTGCCTTCCCTTGCCTTTGCCTTTCCATGCCTTGCTTTGCCCCTTTGCCTTACCTTGCCTTGCTATGCCCTTTTGCCTTGCCTTGCTTTGTCTCTTTGCCTTGTCTTGCCTTGCCTTCCTTTCTCCTTTTGCCCTGATTTGCCTTGCCTTTCTTTTGACCTTTTGCCTTGCCTTTCCTTGCTTTGGCCTTTTTCCTGGCCTTGCCATGGTTTGTCCTTTTGACTTACCTTGCCTTGCCTTTCTTTGCACTTTTGCTTGGCCTTGCTTTGCCCTTTTGCCTTGCCTTGCTTTGCCATTTTGCCTTTCCTTGAATTGCCCTTTTGCCTTACCTTGCCTTGACTTGCTATACCCTTTTTCCTTGCCTTGCCTTGTCATGCTTTGCCTTTTTGACTTGCCTTGCTTTGCCCTTTTGCCTTGCCTTGCTTTGCCCTTTTGCCTTGCTTTGCCTTGTTATGCTTTGCCCTTTTGCCTTGCCTTGCTTTGCAATTTTGCCTTTCCTTGAATTGCCCTTTTGCCTTACCTTGCCTTGACTTGATATACCCTTTTTCCTTGCCTTGCCTTGTCATACTTTGCCATTTTGACTTGCTTTGCTTTGCCCTTTTGCCTTGCCTTGCTTTGCCATTTTGCATTTCCTTGAATTGCCCTTTTGCCTTACCTTGCCTTGACTTGCTATACCCTTTTTCCTTGCCTTGCCTTGTCATGCTTTGTCCTTTTGACTTGCCTTGCTTTGCCCTTTTGCCTTGCTTTGCCTTATTATGCTTTGCCCTTTTGCCTTGCCTTGCTTTGCCATTTTGCCTTTCCTTGCATTGCCCTTTTGCCTTACCTTGCCTTGTCATGCTTTGCCCTTTTGCCTTGCCTTGCCTTGTCATGCTTTGCCCTTTTGACTTGCTTTGCTTTGCCCTTTTGCCTTGCCTTTCCTTGTTTTGCCGTTTTGAATTGCCTTGCATTGCCTTGCTTTCATCTTTGCCTTGCCTTGACGTGTCTTCCTTATCCTTTTGCCTTGCCTTGCTTTGCTTTCTCCTTTTCCCTTGCCTTTCCTTGCCTTGCTTTACCCTTTTGCCTTCCCTTGCCTTTGCCTTTCCATGCCTTGCTTTGCCCTTTGCCTTACCTTGCCTTGCTATGCCCTTTTGCCTTGCCTTGCTTTGTCTCTTTGCCTTGTCTTACCTTGCCTTCCTTTCTCCTTTTGCCCTGATTTGCCTTGCCTTTCTTTTGCCCTTTTGCCTTGCCTTGCCATGCTTTGCTCTTTTTCCTTGCCTTGCTTTGCCCTTTTGTCTTTCCTTGCCTTGCCTTGCTTTGCCATTTTCCCTTGCCTTGCTTTCCCCTTTTGCCTTGCCTTTCCTTGCTTTGGCCTTTTTCCTGGCCTTGCCATGGTTTGTCCTTTTGACTTACCTTGCCTTGCATTTCTTTGCACTTTTGCCTGGCCTTGCTTTGCCCTTTTGCCTTGACTAGATTTGCCATTTTGCCTTTCCTTGAATTGCCCTTTTGCCTTACCTTGCCTTGACTTGCTATACCCTTTTTCCTTGCCTTGCCTTGTCATGCTTTGCCCTTTTGACTTGCCTTGCTTTGCCATTTTGCCTTGCCTTGAATTGCCCTTTTGCCTTACTTTGCCTTGACTTGCTATACCCTTTTTCCTTGCCTTGCCTTGTCATACTTTGCCATTTTGACTTGCTTTGCTTTGCCCTTTTGCCTTGCCTTGCTTTGCCATTTTGCCTTTCCTTGAATTGCCCTTTTGCCTTACCTTGCCTTGACTTGCTATACCCTTTTTCCTTGCCTTGCCTTGTCATGCTTTGCCCTTTTGACTTTCCTTGCTTTGCCCTTTTGCCTTGTCTTGCTTTGCCCTTTTGCCTTGCTTTGCCTTGTTATGCTTTCCCTTTTGCCTTGTCTTGCTTTGCCATTTTGCTTTTCCTTGCATTGCCCTTTTGCCTTACCTTGCCTTGACATGCTTTACCCTTTTGCCTTGCCTTGCCTTTTCATGCTTTGCCCTTTTGCATTGCCTTGCCTTGTCATGCTTTGCCCTTTTGACTTGCTTTGCTTTGTCCTTTTGCCTTGCCTTGCTTTGCCATTTTGCCTTTCCTTGAATTGCCCTTTTGCCTTACCTTGCCTTGACTTGCTATACCCTTTTTCCTTGCCTTGCCTTTTCATGCTTTGCCCTTTTGCCTTGCCTTGCTTTGCCATTTTGCCTTTCCTTGAATTGCCCTTTTGCCTTACCTTGCCTTGACTTGCTATACCCTTTTTCCTTGCCTTGCCTTGTCATGCTTTGCCCTTTTGCCTTGCCTTGCTTTGCCATTTTGTCTTTCCTTGAATTGCCCTTTTGCCTTACCTTGCCTTGACTTGCTATACCCTTTTTCCTTGCCTTGCCTTTTCATGCTTTGCCCTTTTGCCTTGCCTTGCTTTGCCATTTTGCCTTTCCTTGAATTGCCCTTTTGCCTTACCTTGCCTTGTCATGCTTTGCCCTTTTGCCTTGCCTTGCCTTGTCATGCTTTGCCCTTTTGACTTGCCTTGCTTTGCCATTTTGTCTTTCCTTGAATTGTCCTTTTGCCTTACCTTGCCTTGACATGCTTTACCCTTTTGCCTTGCCTTGCCTTGTCATGCTTTGCCCTTTTGACTTGCTTTGCTTTCCCCTTTTGCCTTGCCTTACCTTGCCTTGCTTTGCCTCTTTGCCTTGTCTTGCCTCGCCTTCCTTTCTCCTTTTGCCCTGATTTGCCTTGCCTTTCTTTTGACCTTTTGCCTTGCCTTGCCTTGCCATGCTTTGCTCTTTTTCCTTGCCTTGCTTTGCCCTTTTGTCTTGCCTTGCCTTGCCTTGCTTTGCCATTTTCCCTTACCTTGCTTTTCCCTTTTGCCTTGCCTTTCATTGCTTTGGCCTTTTTCCTGGCCTTGCCATGGTTTGTCCTTTTGACTTACCTTGCCTTGGCTTTCTTTGCCCTTTTGCCTGGCCTTGCATTGAGTTGCCCTTTTTCCTTGCCTTGCCATGCTTTGCCCTTTTGCCTTGCCTTGCTTTGCCATTTTGTCTTTCCTTGAATTGCCCTTTTGCCTTACCTTGCCTTGACTTGCTATACCCTTTTTCCTTGCCTTGCCTTTTCATGCTTTGCCCTTTTGCCTTGCCTTGCTTTGCCATTTTGCCTTTCCTTGAATTGCCCTTTTGCCTTACCTTGCCTTGACTTGCTATACCCTTTTTCCTTGCATTGCCTTGTCATGCTTTGCCCTTTTGACTTGCTTTGCTTTGTCCTTTTGCCTTGCCTTGCTTTGCCATTTTGCCTTTCCTTGAATTGCCCTTTTGCCTTACCTTGCCTTGACATGCTTTACCCTTTTGCCTTGCCTTGCCTTGTCATGCTTTGCCCTTTTGACTTGCTTTGCTTTCCCCTTTTGCCTTGCCTTACCTTGCCTTGCTTTGCCTCTTTGCCTTGTCTTGCCTCGCCTTCCTTTCTCCTTTTGCCCTGATTTGCCTTGCCTTTCTTTTGACCTTTTGCCTTGCCTTGCCTTGCCATGCTTTGCTCTTTTTCCTTGCCTTGCTTTGCCCTTTTGTCTTGCCTTGCTTTGCCATTTTGCCTTTCCTTGAATTGCCCTTTTGCCTTACCTTGCCTTGACTTGCTATACCCTTTTTCCTTGCCTTGCCTTGTCATGCTTTGCCCTTTTGACTTTCCTTGCTTTGCCCTTTTGCCTTGTCATGCTTTGCCCTTTTGACTTGCTTTGCTTTGTCCTTTTGCCTTGCCTTGCTTTGCCATTTTGCCTTTCCTTGAATTGCCCTTTTGCCTTACCTTGCCTTGACTTGCTATACCCTTTTTCCTTGCCTTGCCTTGTCATGCTTTGCCCTTTTGACTTTCCTTGCTTTGCCCTTTTGCCTTGTCTTGCTTTGCCCTTTTGCCTTGCTTTGCCTTGTTATGCTTTCCCTTTTGCCTTGTCTTGCTTTGCCATTTTGCTTTTCCTTGCATTGCCCTTTTGCCTTACCTTGCCTTGACATGCTTTACCCTTTTGCCTTGCCTTGCCTTTTCATGCTTTGCCCTTTTGCATTGCCTTGCCTTGTCATGCTTTGCCCTTTTGACTTGCTTTGCTTTGTCCTTTTGCCTTGCCTTGCTTTGCCATTTTGCCTTTCCTTGAATTGCCCTTTTGCCTTACCTTGCCTTGACTTGCTATACCCTTTTTCCTTGCCTTGCCTTTTCATGCTTTGCCCTTTTGCCTTGCCTTGCTTTGCCATTTTGCCTTTCCTTGAATTGCCCTTTTGCCTTACCTTGCCTTGACTTGCTATACCCTTTTTCCTTGCCTTGCCTTGTCATGCTTTGCCCTTTTGACTTGCTTTGCTTTGTCCTTTTGCCTTGCCTTGCTTTGCCATTTTGCCTTTCCTTGAATTGCCCTTTTGCCTTACCTTGCCTTGACTTGCTATACCCTTTTTCCTTGCCTTGCCTTGTCATGCTTTGCCCTTTTGACTTGCTTTGCTTTGCCCTTTTGCCTTGCCTTGCTTTGCCATTTTGCCTTTCCTTGAATTGCCCTTTTGCCTTACCTTGCCTTGACTTGCTATACCCTTTTTCCTTGCCTTGCCTTGTCATGCTTTGCCCTTTTGACTTGCTTTGCTTTGTCCTTTTGCCTTGCCTTGCTTTGCCATTTTGCCTTTCCTTGAATTGCCCTTTTGCCTTACCTTGCCTTGACTTGCTATACCCTTTTTCCTTGCCTTGCCTTGTCATGCTTTGCCCTTTTGACTTTCCTTGCTTTGCCCTTTTGCCTTGTCATGCTTTGCCCTTTTGCCTTGCCTTGCCTTGTCATGCTTTGCCCTTTTGACTTGCTTTGCTTTGCCCTTTTGCCTTGCCTTTCCTTGTTTTGCCGTTTTGAATTGCCTTGCATTGCCTTGCTTTCATCTTTGCCTTGCCTTGACGTGTCTTCCTTATCCTTTTGCCTTGCCTTGCTTTGCTTTCTCCTTTTCCCTTGCCTTTCCTTGCCTTGCTTTACCCTTTTGCCTTCCCTTGCCTTTGCCTTTCCATGCCTTGCTTTGCCCTTCGCCTTACCTTGCCTTGCTATGCCCTTTTGCCTTGCCTTGCTTTGTCTCTTTGCCTTGTCTTACCTTGCCTTCCTTTCTCCTTTTGCCCTGATTTGCCTTGCCTTTCTTTTGACCTTTTGCCTTGCCTTGCCATGCTTTGCTCTTTTTCCTTGCCTTGCTTTGCCCTTTTGTCTTTCCTTGCCTTGCCTTGCTTTGCCATTTTCCTTTGCCTTGCTTTCCCCTTTTGCCTTGCCTTTCCTTGCTTTGGCCTTTTTCCTGGCCTTGCCATGGTTTGTCCTTTTGACTTACCTTGCCTTGCATTTCTTTGCACTTTTGCCTGGCCTTGCTTTGCCCTTTTGCCTTGACTAGCTTTGCCATTTTGCCTTTCCTTGAATTGCCCTTTTGCCTTACCTTGCCTTGACTTGCTATACCCTTTTTCCTTGCCTTGCCTTGTCATGCTTTGCCCTTTTGACTTGCCTTGCTTTGCCATTTTGCCTTTCCTTGAATTGCCCTTTTGCCTTACTTTGCCTTGACTTGCTATACCCTTTTTCCTTGCCTTGCCTTGTCATACTTTGCCATTTTGACTTGCTTTGCTTTGCCCTTTTGCCTTGCCTTGCTTTGCCATTTTGCCTTTCCTTGAATTGCCCTTTTGCCTTACGTTGCCTTGACTTGCTATACCCTTTTTCCTTGCCTTGCCTTGTCATGCTTTGCCCTTTTGACTTTCCTTGCTTTGCCCTTTTGCCTTGTCTTGCTTTGCCCTTTTGCCTTGCTTTGCCTTGTTATGCTTTCCCTTTTGCCTTGTCTTGCTTTGCCATTTTGCTTTTCCTTGCATTGCCCTTTTGCCTTACCTTGCCTTGACATGCTTTACCCTTTTGCCTTGCCTTGCCTTTTCATGCTTTGCCCTTTTGCATTGCCTTGCCTTGTCATGCTTTGCCCTTTTGACTTGCTTTGCTTTGTCCTTTTGCCTTGCCTTGCTTTGCCATTTTGCCTTTCCTTGAATTGCCCTTTTGCCTTACCTTGCCTTGACTTGCTATACCCTTTTTCCTTGCCTTGCCTTTTCATGCTTTGCCCTTTTGCCTTGCCTTGCTTTGCCATTTTGCCTTTCCTTGAATTGCCCTTTTGCCTTACCTTGCCTTGACTTGCTATACCCTTTTTCCTTGCCTTGCCTTGTCATGCTTTGCCCTTTTGCCTTGCCTTGCTTTGCCATTTTGTCTTTCCTTGAATTGCCCTTTTGCCTTACCTTGCCTTGACTTGCTATACCCTTTTTCCTTGCCTTGCCTTGTCATGCTTTGTCCTTTTGACTTGCCTTGCTTTGCCATTTTGTCTTTCCTTGAATTGTCCTTTTGCCTTACCTTGCCTTGACATGCTTTACCCTTTTGCCTTGCCTTGCCTTGTCATGCTTTGCCCTTTTGACTTGCTTTGCTTTCCCCTTTTGCCTTGCCTTACCTTGCCTTGCTTTGCCTCTTTGCCTTGTCTTGCCTCGCCTTCCTTTCTCCTTTTGCCCTGATTTGCCTTGCCTTTCTTTTGACCTTTTGCCTTGCCTTGCCTTGCCATGCTTTGCTCTTTTTCCTTGCCTTGCTTTGCCCTTTTGTCTTGCCTTGCCTTGCCTTGCTTTGCCATTTTCCCTTACCTTGCTTTTCACTTTTGCCTTGCCTTTCCTTGCTTTGGCCTTTTTCCTGGCCTTGCCATGGTTTGTCCTTTTGACTTACCTTGCCTTGGCTTTCTTTGCCCTTTTGCCTGGCCTTGCATTGAGTTGCCCTTTTTCCTTGCCTTGCCATGCTTTGCCCTTTTGCCTTGCCTTGCTTTGCCATTTTGTCTTTCCTTGAATTGCCCTTTTGCCTTACCTTGCCTTGACTTGCTATACCCTTTTTCCTTGCCTTGCCTTTTCATGCTTTGCCCTTTTGCCTTGCCTTGCTTTGCCATTTTGCCTTTCCTTGAATTGCCCTTTTGCCTTACCTTGCCTTGACTTGCTATACCCTTTTTCCTTGCCTTGCCTTGTCATGCTTTGCCCTTTTGCCTTGCCTTGCTTTGCCATTTTGCCTTTCCTTGAATTGCCCTTTTGCCTTACCTTGCCTTGACTTGCTATACCCTTTTTCCTTGCCTTGCCTTTTCATGCTTTGCCCTTTTGCCTTGCCTTGCTTTGCCATTTTGCCTTTCCTTGAATTGCCCTTTTGCCTTACCTTGCCTTGACTTGCTATACCCTTTTTCCTTGCCTTGCCTTGTCATGCTTTGCCCTTTTGACTTGCTTTGCTTTGTCCTTTTGCCTTGCCTTGCTTTGCCATTTTGCCTTTCCTTGAATTGCCCTTTTGCCTTACCTTGCCTTGACTTGCTATACCCTTTTTCCTTGCCTTGCCTTGTCATGCTTTGCCCTTTTGACTTGCTTTGCTTTGCCCTTTTGACTTGCCTTGCTTTGCCATTTTGCCTTTCCTTGAATTGCCCTTTTGCCTTACCTTGCCTTGACTTGCTATACCCTTTTTCCTTGCCTTGCCTTGTCATGCTTTGCCCTTTTGACTTGCTTTGCTTTGTCCTTTTGCCTTGCCTTGCTTTGCCATTTTGCCTTTCCTTGAATTGCCCTTTTGCCTTACCTTGCCTTGACTTGCTATACCCTTTTTCCTTGCCTTGCCTTGTCATGCTTTGCCCTTTTGACTTTCCTTGCTTTGCCCTTTTGCCTTGTCTTGCTTTGCCCTTTTGCCTTGCTTTGCCTTGTTATGCTTTCCCTTTTGCCTTGTCTTGCTTTGCCATTTTGCTTTTCCTTGCATTGCCCTTTTGCCTTACCTTGCCTTGACATGCTTTACCCTTTTGCCTTGCCTTGCCTTGTCATGCTTTGCCCTTTTGACTTGCTTTGCTTTGCCCTTTTGCCTTGCCTTTCCTTGTTTTGCCGTTTTCAATTTCCTGGCATTGCCTTACTTTCATCTTTGCCTTGCCTTGACGTGTCTTCCTTATCCTTTCGCCTTGCCTTGCTTTGCTTTCCCCTTTTGCCTTGCCTTACCTTGCCTTGCTTTGCCTCTTTGCCTTGTCTTGCCTTGCCTTCCTTTCTCCTTTTGCCCTGATTTGCCTTGCCTTTCTTTTGACCTTTTGCCTTGCCTTGCCTTGCCATGCTTTGCTCTTTTTCCTTGCCTTGCTTTGCCCTTTTGTCTTGCCTTGCCTTGCCTTGCTTTGCCATTTTCCCTTGCCTTGCTTTTCCCTTTTGCCTTGCCTTTCCTTGCTTTGGCCTTTTTCCTGGCCTTGCCATGGTTTGTCCTTTTGACTTACCTTGCCTTGCCTTTCTTTGCCCTTTTGCCTGGCCTTGCATTGAGTTGCCCTTTTTCCTTGCCTTGCCATGCTTTGCCCTTTTGCCTTGCCTTGCTTTGCCATTTTGTCTTTCCTTGAATTGCCCTTTTGCCTTACCTTGCCTTGACTTGCTATACCCTTTTTCCTTGCCTTGCCTTTTCATGCTTTGCCCTTTTGCCTTGCCTTGCTTTGCCATTTTGCCTTTCCTTGAATTGCCCTTTTGCCTTACCTTGCCTTGACTTGCTATACCCTTTTTCCTTGCCTTGCCTTGTCATGCTTTGCCCTTTTGCCTTGCCTTGCTATGCCATTTTGTCTTTCCTTGAATTGCCCTTTTGCCTTACCTTGCTTTGACTTGCTATACCCTTTTTCCTTGCCTTGCCTTGTCATGCTTTGCCCTTTTGACTTGCCTTGCTTTGCCATTTTGTCTTTCCTTGAATTGCCCTTTTGCCTTACCTTGCCTTGACTTGCTATACCCTTTTTCCTTGCCTTGCCTTTTCATGCTTTGCCCTTTTGCCTTGCCTTGCTTTGCCATTTTGCCTTTCCTTGAATTGCCCTTTTGCCTTACCTTGCCTTGACTTGCTATACCCTTTTTCCTTGCCTTGCCTTGTCATGCTTTGCCCTTTTGACTTGCCTTGCTTTGCCCTTTTGCCTTGCTTTGCCTTGTTATGCTTTGCCCTTTTGCCTTGCCTTGCCTTGTCATGCTTTGCCCTTTTGACTTGCTTTGCTTTGCCCTTTTGCATGCCTTTCCTTGTTTTGCTGTTTTGAATTGCCTTGCATTGCCTTGCTTTCATCTTTGCCTTGCCTTGAGTGTCTTCCTTATCCTTTTGCCTTGCCTTGCTTTGCTTTCTCCTTTTCCCTTGCCTTTCCTTGCCTTGCTTTACCCTTTTGCCTTCCCTTGCCTTTGCCTTTCCATGCCTTGCTTTGCCCCTTTGCCTTACCTTGCCTTGCTATGCCCTTTTGCCTTGTCTTGCTTTGCTTTGTCTCTTTGCCTTGTCTTGCCTTGCCTACCTTTCTCCTTTTGCCCTGATTTGCCTTGCCTTTCTTTTGACCTTTTGCCTTGCCTTTCCTTGCTTTGGCCTTTTTCCTGGCCTTGCCATGGTTTGTCCTTTAAACTTACCTTGCCTTGCCTTTCTTTGCACTTTTGCTTGGCCTTGCTTTGCCCTTTTGCCTTGCCTTGCTTTGCCATTTTGCCTTTCCTTGAATTGCCCTTTTGCCTTACCTTGCCTTGACTTGCTATACCCTTTTTCCTTGCCTTGCCTTGTCATGCTTTGCCCTTTTGACTTGCCTTGCTTTGCCCTTTTGCCTTGCTTTGCCTTATTATGCTTTGCCCTTTTGCCTTGTCTTGCTTTGCCATTTTGCCTTTCCTTGCATTGCCCTTTTGCCTTACCTTGCCTTGTCATGCTTTGCCCTTTTGCCTTGCCTTTCCTTGTTTTGCCGTTTTGAATTGCCTTGCATTGCCTTACTTTCATCTTTGCCTTGCCGTGACGTATCTTCCTTATCATTTTGCCTTGCCTTGCTTTGCTTTCCCCTTTTGCCTTGCCTTTCCTTGCCTTGCTTTACCCTTTTGCCTTCCTTTGCCTTGCCTTTCCATGCCTTCCTTTGACCCTTTGCCTTGCCTTGCTTTGACTCTTTGCCTTGACTTGCCTTGCCTTCCTTTCTCCTTTTGCCCTGATTTGCCTTGCCTTTCTTTTCACCTTTTGCCTTGCCTTGCCTTGCCATGCTTTGCTCTTTTTCCTTGCCTTGCTTTGCCCTTTTGTCTTTCCTTACCTTGCCTTCCTTTGCCATTTTCCCTTGCCTTGCTTTCCCCTTTTGCCTTGCCTTTCCTTGCTTTGGCCTTTTTCCTGGCCTTGCCATGGTTTGTCCTTTTGACTTACCTTGCCTTGCCTTTATTTGCACTTTTGCCCGGCCTTGCATTGAGTTGCCCTTTTTCCTTGCCTTGCCATGCTTTGCCCTTTTACCTTGCCTTGCTTTGCCCTTTTGCCTTGCTTTGCCTTGTTATGCTTTCCCCTTTTGCCTTGCCTTGCTTTGCCATTTTGCCTTTCCTTGAATTGCCCTTTTGCCTTACCTTGCCTTCACTTGCTATAGCCTTTTTCCTTGCCTTGCCTTGTCATACTTTGCCATTTTGACTTGCTTTGCTTTGCCCTTTTGCCTTGCCTTGCTTTGCCATTTTGCCTTTCCTTGAATTGCCCTTTTGCCTTACCTTGCCTTGACTTGCTATACCCTTTTTCCTTGCCTTGCCTTGTCATGCTTTGCCCTTTTGACTTGCCTTGCTTTGCCGTTTTGCCTTGCTTTGCCTTGTTATGCTTTGCCATTTTTGCCTTGTCTTGCTTTGCCATTTTGCCTTTCCTTGCATTGCCCTTTTGCCTTACCTTGCCTTGTCATGCTTTGCCCTTTTGCCTTGCCTTGCCTTGTCATGCTTTGCCCTTTTGACTTGCTTTGCTTTGCCCTTTTGCCTTGCCTTTCCTTGTTTTGCCGTTTTGAATTGCCTTGCATTGCCGTGCTTTCATCTTTGCCTTGCCTTGACGTGTCTTCCTTATCCTTTTGCCTTGCCTTGCTTTGCTTTCTCCTTTTCCCTTGCCTTTCCTTGCCTTGCTTTACCCTTTTGCCTTCCCTTGCCTTTGCCTTTCCATGCCTTGCTTTGCCCTTTGCCTTACCTTGCCTTGCTATGCCCTTTTGCCTTGCCTTGCTTTGTCTCTTTGCCTTGTCTTACCTTGCCTTCCTTTCTCCTTTTGCCCTGATTTGCCTTGCCTTTCTTTTGACCTTTTGCCTTGCCTTGCCATGCTTTGCTCTTTTTCCTTGCCTTGCTTTGCCCTTTTGTCTTTCCTTGCCTTGCCTTGCTTTGCCATTTTCCCTTGCCTTGCTTTCCCCTTTTGCCTTGCCTTTCCTTGCTTTGGCCTTTTTCCTGGCCTTGCCATGGTTTGTCCTTTTGACTTACCTTGCCTTGCATTTCTTTGCACTTTTGCCTGGCCTTGCTTTGCCCTTTTGCCTTGCCTAGCTTTGCCATTTTGCCTTTCCTTGAATTGCCCTTTTGCCTTACCTTGCCTTGACTTGCTATACCCTTTTTCCTTGCCTTGCCTTGTCATGCTTTGCCCTTTTGACTTGCCTTTCTTTGCCATTTTGCCTTTCCTTGAATTGCCCTTTTGCCTTACTTTGCCTTGACTTGCTATACCCTTTTTCCTTGCCTTGCCTTGTCATACTTTGCCATTTTGACTTGCTTTGCTTTGCCCTTTTGCCTTGCCTTGCTTTGCCATTTTGCCTTTCCTTGAATTGCCCTTTTGCCTTACCTTGCCTTGACTTGCTATACCCTTTTTCCTTGCCTTGCCTTGTCATGCTTTGCCCTTTTGACTTTCCTTGCTTTGCCCTTTTGCCTTGTCTTGCTTTGCCCTTTTGCCTTGCTTTGCCTTGTTATGCTTTCCCTTTTGCCTTGTCTTGCTTTGCCATTTTGCTTTTCCTTGCATTGCCCTTTTGCCTTACCTTGCCTTGACATGCTTTACCCTTTTGCCTTGCCTTGCCTTTTCATGCTTTGCCCTTTTGCATTGCCTTGCCTTGTCATGCTTTGCCCTTTTGACTTGCTTTGCTTTGTCCTTTTGCCTTGCCTTGCTTTGCCATTTTGCCTTTCCTTGAATTGCCCTTTTGCCTTACCTTGCCTTGACTTGCTATACCCTTTTTCCTTGCCTTGCCTTGTCATGCTTTACCCTTTTGACTTGCTTTGCTTTGTCCTTTTGCCTTGCCTTGCTTTGCCATTTTGCCTTTCCTTGAATTGCCCTTTTGCCTTACCTTGCCTTGACTTGCTATACCCTTTTTCCTTGCCTTGCCTTGTCATGCTTTGCCCTTTTGACTTTCCTTGCTTTGCCCTTTTGCCTTGTCTTGCTTTGCCCTTTTCCCTTGCTTTGCCTTGTTATGCTTTCCCTTTTGCCTTGTCTTGCTTTGCCATTTTGCTTTTCCTTGCATTGCCCTTTTGCCTTACCTTGCCTTGACATGCTTTGCCCTTTTGCCTTGCCTTGCCTTGTCATGCTTTGCCCTTTTGACTTGCTTTGCTTTGCCCTTTTGCCTTGCCTTTCCTTGTTTTGCCGTTTTCAATTTCCTTGCATTGCCTTACTTTCATCTTTGCCTTGCCTTGACGTGTCTTCCTTATCCTTTCGCCTTGCCTTGCTTTGCTTTCCCCTTTTGCCTTGCCTTACCTTGCCTTGCTTTGCCTCTTTGCCTTGTCTTGCCTTGCCTTCCTTTCTCCTTTTGCCCTGATTTGCCTTGCCTTTCTTTTGACCTTTTGCCTTGCCTTGCCTTGCCATGCTTTGCTCTTTTTCCTTGCCTTGCTTTGCCCTTTTGTCTTGCCTTGCCTTGCCTTGCTTTGCCATTTTCCCTTGCCTTGCTTTTCCCTTTTGCCTTGCCTTTCCTTGCTTTGGCCTTTTTCCTGGCCTTGCCATGGTTTGTCCTTTTGACTTACCTTGCCTTGCCTTTCTTTGCCCTTTTGCCTGGCCTTGCATTGAGTTGCCCTTTTTCCTTGCCTTGCCATGCTTTGCCCTTTTGCCTTGCCTTGCTTTGCCATTTTGTCTTTCCTTGAATTGCCCTTTTGCCTTACCTTGCCTTGACTTGCTATACCCTTTTTCCTTGCCTTGCCTTTTCATGCTTTGCCCTTTTGCCTTGCCTTGCTTTGCCATTTTGCCTTTCCTTGAATTGCCCTTTTGCCTTACCTTGCCTTGACTTGCTATACCCTTTTTCCTTGCCTTGCCTTGTCATGCTTTGCCCTTTTGCCTTGCCTTGCTATGCCATTTTGTCTTTCCTTGAATTGCCCTTTTGCCTTACCTTGCCTTGACTTGCTATACCCTTTTTCCTTGCCTTGCCTTTTCATGCTTTGCCCTTTTGCCTTGCCTTGCTTTGCCATTTTGCCTTTCCTTGAATTGCCCTTTTGCCTTACCTTGCCTTGACTTGCTATACCCTTTTTCCTTGCCTTGCCTTGTCATGCTTTGCCCTTTTGACTTGCCTTGCTTTGCCCTTTTGCCTTGCTTTGCCTTGTTATGCTTTGCCCTTTTGCCTTGTCTTGATTTGCCATTTTGCCTTACCTTGCCTTGTCATGCTTTGCCCTTTTGCCTTGCCTTGCCTTGTCATGCTTTGCCCTTTTGACTTGCTTTGCTTTGCCCTTTTGCATGCCTTTCCTTGTTTTGCCGTTTTGAATTGCCTTGCATTGCCTTGCTTTCATCTTTGCCTTGCCTTGAGTGTCTTCCTTATCCTTTTGCCTTGCCTTGCTTTGCTTTCTCCTTTTCCCTTGCCTTTCCTTGCCTTGCTTTACCCTTTTGCCTTCCCTTGCCTTTGCCTTTCCATGCCTTGCTTTCCCCCTTTGCCTTACCTTGCCTTGCTATGCCCTTTTGCCTTGCCTTGCTTTGTCTCTTTGCCTTGTCTTGCCTTGCCTTCCTTTCTCCTTTTGCCCTGATTTGCCTTGCCTTTCTTTTGACCTTTTGCCTTGCCTTGCCATGCTTTGCTCTTTTTCCTTGCCTTGCTTTGCCCTTTTGTCTTTCCTTGCCTTGCCTTGCTTTGCCATTTTCCCTTGCCTTGCTTTCCCCTTTTGCCTTGCCTTTCCTTGCTTTGGCCTTTTTCCTGGCCTTGCCATGGTTTGTCCTTTTGACTTACCTTGCCTTGCCTTTCTTTGCACTTTTGCTTGGCCTTGCTTTGCCCTTTTGCCTTGCCTTGCTTTGCCATTTTGCCTTTCCTTGAATTGCCCTTTTGCCTTACCTTGCCTTGACTTGCTATACCCTTTTTCCTTGCCTTGCCTTGTCATTCTTTGCCTTTTTGACTTGCCTTGCTTTGCCCTTTTGCCTTGCCTTGCTTTGCCCTTTTGCCTTGCTTTGCCTTGTTATGCTTTGCCCTTTTGCCTTGCCTTGCTTTGCCATTTTGCCTTTCCTTGAATTGCCCTTTTGCCTTACCTTGCCTTGACTTGCTATACCCTTTTTCCTTGCCTTGCCTTGTCATACTTTGCCATTTTGACTTGCTTTGCTTTGCCCTTTTGCCTTGCCTTGCTTTGCCATTTTGCATTTCCTTGAATTGCCCTTTTGCCTTACCTTGCCTTGACTTGCTATACCCTTTTTCCTTGCCTTGCCTTGTCATGCTTTGTCCTTTTGACTTGCTTTGCTTTGTCCTTTTGCCTTGCCTTGCTTTGCCATTTTGCCTTTCCTTGAATTGCCCTTTTGCCTTACCTTGCCTTGACTTGCTATACCCTTTTTCCTTGCCTTGCCTTGTCATGCTTTGCCCTTTTGACTTTCCTTGCTTTGCCCTTTTGCCTTGTCTTGCTTTGCCCTTTTGCCTTGCTTTGCCTTGTTATGCTTTCCCTTTTGCCTTGTCTTGCTTTGCCATTTTGCTTTTCCTTGCATTGCCCTTTTGCCTTACCTTGCCTTGACATGCTTTACCCTTTTGCCTTGCCTTGCCTTTTCCTGCTTTTTCCTTTTGCATTGCCTTGCCTTGTCAAGCTTTGCCCTTTTGACTTGCTTTGCTTTGCCCTTTTGCCTTGCCTTTCCTTGTTTTCCCGTTTTCAATTTCCTTGCATTGCCTTACTTTCATCTTTGCCTTGCCTTGACGTGTCTTCCTTATCCTTTCGCCTTGCCTTGCTTTGCTTTCCCCTTTTGCCTTGCCTTACCTTGCCTTGCTTTGCCTCTTTGCCTTGTCTTGCCTTGCCTTCCTTTCTCCTTTTGCCCTGATTTGCCTTGCCTTTCTTTTGACCTTTTGCCTTGCCTTGCCTTGCCATGCTTTGCTCTTTTTCCTTGCCTTGCTTTGCCCTTTTGTCTTGCCTTGCCTTGCCTTGCTTTGCCATTTTCCCTTGCCTTGCTTTTCCCTTTTGCCTTGCGTTTCCTTGCTTTGGCCTTTTTCCTGGCCTTGCCATGGCTTGTCCTTTTGACTTACCTTGCCTTGCCTTTCTTTGCCCTTTTGCCTGGCCTTGCATTGAGTTGCCCTTTTTCCTTGCCTTTCCTTGTTTTGCCGTTTTGAATTGCCTTGCATTGCCTTACTTTCATCTTTGCCTTGCCTTGACGTGTCTTCCTTATCATTTTGCCTTGCCTTGCTTTGCTTTCCCCTTTTGCCTTGCCTTTCCTTGCCTTGCTTTACCCTTTTGCCTTCCTTTGCCTTGCCTTTCCATGCCTTCCTTTGACCCTTTGCCTTGCCTTGCTTTGACTCTTTGCCTTGACTTGCCTTGCCTTCCTTTCTCCTTTTGCCCTGATTTGCCTTGCCTTTCTTTTGACCTTTTGCCTTGCCTTGCCATGCTTTGCTCTTTTCCCTTGCCTTGCTTTGCCCTTTTGTCTTTCCTTGCCTTGCCTTGCTTTGCCATTTTCCCTTGCCTTGCTTTCCCCTTTTGCCTTGCCTTTCCTTGCTTTGGCCTTTTTCCTGGCCTTGACATGGTTTGTCCTTTTGACTTACCTTGCCTTGCCTTTCTTTGCACTTTTGCCCGGTCTTGCATTGAGTTGCCCTTTTTCCTTGCCTTGCCATGCTTTGCCCTTTTGACTTGCCTTGCTTTGCCCTTTTGCCTTGCTTTGCCTTGTTATGCTTTGCCCTTTTGCCTTGCCTTGCTTTGCCATTTTGCCTTTCCTTGAATTGCCCTTTTGCCTTACCTTGCCTTGACTTGCTATAGCCTTTTTCCTTGCCTTGCTTTGTCATACTTTGCCATTTTGACTTGCTTTGCTTTGCCCTTTTGCCTTGCCTTGCTTTGCCATTTTGCCTTTCCTTGAATTGCCCTTTTGCCTTACCTTGCCTTGACTTGCTATACCCTTTTTCCTTGCCTTGCCTTGTCATGCTTTGCCCTTTTGACTTGCCTTGCTTTGCCCTTTTGCCTTGCTTTGCCTTGTTATGCTTTGCCCTTTTGCCTTGTCTTGCTTTGCCATTTTGCCTTTCCTTGCATTGCCCTTTTGCCTTACCTTGCCTTGTCATGCTTTGCCCTTTTGCCTTGCCTTTCCTTGTCATGCTTTGCCCTTTTGACTTGCTTTGCTTTGCCCTCTTGCCTTGCCTTTCCTTGTTTTGCCGTTTTGAATTGCCTTGCATTGCCTTGCTTTCATCTTTGCCTTGCCTTGACGTGTCTTCCTTATCCTTTTGCCTTGCCTTTCTTTGCTTTCTCCTTTTGCCTTGCCTTTCCTTGCCTTGCTTTACCCTTTTGCCTTCTCTTACCTTGCCTTTCCATGCCTTGCTTTGCCCCTTTGCCTTACCTTGCCTTGCTTTGCCCTTTTGCCTTGCCTTGCTTTGTCTCTTTGCCTTGTCTTGCCTTGCCTTCCTTTCTCCTTTTGCCCTGATTTGCCTTGCCTTTCCTTTGACCTTTTGCCTTGCCTTGCCATGCCATGCTTTGCTCTTTTTCCTTGCCTTGCTTTGCCCTTTTGCCTTGCCTTGCTTTGCCTCTTTGCCTTGTCTTTCCTTGCCTTCCTTTCTCCTTTTGCCCTGATTTGCCTTGCCTTTCTTTTGACCTTTTGCCTTGCCTTGCCATGCTTTGCCATTTTGACTTGCCTTGCTTTGCCCTTTTGTCTTTCCTTGCCTTGCCTTGCTTTGCCATTTTCCCTTGCCTTGCTTTCCCCTTTTGCCTTGCCTTTCCTTGCTTTGGCCTTTTTCCTGGCCTTGCCATGGTTTGTCCTTTTGACTTACCTTGCCTTGCCTTTCTTTGCACTTTTGCCTGGCCTTGCATTGAGTTGCCCTTTTTCCTTGCCTTGCCTTGCCATGCTTTGCCCTTTTGCCTTGCCTTGCTTTGCCATTTTGCCTTTCCTTGAATTGCCCTTTTGATTTACCTTGCCTTGAGTTGCTATACCCTTTTTCCTTGCCTTGCCTTGTCATGCTTTGCCCTTTTGACTTGCCTTGCTTTGCCCTTTTGCCTTGCTTTGCCTTGTTATGCTTTGCCCTTTTGCCTTGTCTTGCTTTGCCATTTTGCCTTTCCTTGCATTGCCCTTTTGCCTTACCTTGCCTTGACATGCTTTGCCCTTTTGCCTTGCCTTGCCTTGTCATGCTTTGCCCTTTTGCCTTATCTTGCTTTGCCATTTTGCCTTTGCTTGCATTACCCCTTTTGCCTTACCTTGCCTTGACATGCTTTGCCCTTTTGCCTTGCCTTGCCTTGTTTTGCCGTTTTGAATTGCCTTGCATTGCCTTACTTTCATCTTTGCCTTGCCTTGATGTTTCTTCCTTATCCTTTTGCCTTGCCTTGCTTTGCTTTCCCCTTTTGCCTTGCCTTGCTTTACCCTTTTGCCTTCTCTTGCCTTGCCTTTCCATGCCTTGCTTTGCCCCTTTGCCTTACCTTGCCTTGCTTTGCCCTTTTGCCTTGCCTTGCTTTGCCTCTTTGCCTTGTCTTGCCTTGCCTTCCTTTCTCCTTTTGCCCTGATTTGCCTTGCCTTTCTTTTGACCTTTTGCCTTGCCTTGCCATGCTTTGCTCTTTTTCCTTGCCTTGCTTTGCCCTTTTGTCTTGCCTTGCCTTGCCTTGCTTTGCCATTTTCCCTTGCCTTGCTTTCCCCTTTTGCCTTGCCTTTCCTGCTTTGGCCTTTTTCCTGTCCTTGCCATGGTTTGTCCTTTTGACTTACCTTGTCTTGCCTTTCTTTGCCCTTTTGCCTGGCCTTGCATTGAGTTGCCCTTTTTCCTTGCCTTGCCTTGCCATGCTTTGCCCTTTTGCCTTGCCTTGCTTTGCCATTTTACCTTTCCTTGAATTGCCCTTTTGCCTTACCTTGCCTTGACTTGCTATACCCTTTTTCCTTGCCTTGCCTTGACATGCTTTGCCCTTTTGACTTGCCTTGCTTTGCCCTTTTGCCTTGCTTTGCCTTGTTATGCTTTGCCCTTTTGCCTTGTCTTGCTTTGCCATTTTGCCTTTCCTTGCATTGCCCTTTTGCCTTACCTTGTCTTGACATGCTTTGCCCTTTTGCCTTGCCTTGCCTTGTTTTGCCGTTTTGAATTGCCTTGCATTGCCTTACTTTCATCTTTGCCTTGCCTTGACGTGTCTTCCTTATCCTTTTGCCTTGCCTTGCTTTGCTTTCCCCTTTTGCCTTGCCTTTCCTTGCCTTGCTTTACCCTTTTGCCTTCTCTTGCCTTGCCTTTCCATGCCTTGCTTTGCCCCTTTGCCTTACCTTGCCTTGCTTTGCCCTTTTGCCTTGCCTTGCTTTGCCTCGTTGCCTTCTCTTGCCTTGCCTTCCTTTCTCCTTTTGCCCTGATTTGCCTTGCCTTTCTTTTGACTTTTTGCCTTGCCTTGCCTTGCCATGCTTTGCTCTTTTTCCTTGCCTTGCTTTGCCCTTTTGTCTTGCCTTGCCTTTCCTTGCTTTGCCATTTTCCCTTGCCTTGCTTTCCCCTTTTGCCTTGCCTTTCCTTGCTTTGGCCTTTTTCCTGGCCTTGCCATGGTTAGTCCTTTTGACTTACCTTGCCTTGCCTTTCTTTGCCCTTTTGCCTGGCCTTGCATTGAGTTGCCCTTTTTCCTTGCCTTGCCATGCTTTGCCCTTTTGCCTTGCCTTGCTTTGCCATTTTGTCTATCCTTGAATTGCACTTTTGCCTTTCCTTGCCTTGACTTGCTATACCCTTTTTCCTTGCCTTGCCTTGTCATGCTTTGCCCTTTTGACTTGCCTTGCTTTGCCCTTTTGCCTTGCTTTGCCTTGTTATGCTTTGCCCTTTTGCCTTGTCTTGCTTTGCCATTTTGCCTTTCCTTGCATTGCCCTTTTGCCTTACCTTGCCTTGACATGCTTTGCCCTTTTGCCTTGCCTTGCCTTGTCATGCTTTGCCCTTTTCACTTGCTTTGCTTTGCCCTTTTGCCTTGCCATTCCTTGTTTTGCAGTTTTGAATTAACTTGCATTGCCTTACTTTCATCTTTGCCTTGCCTTGACGTGTCTTCCTTATCCTTTTGCCTTGCCTTGCTTTGCTTTCACCTTTTGCCTTGCCTTTCCTTGCCTTGCTTTACCCTTTTGCCTTCTCTTGCCTTGCCTTTCCATGCCTTGCTTTGCCCCTTTGCCTTACCTTGCCTTGCTTTGCCCTTTTGCCTTGCCTTGCTTTGCCTCGTTGCCTTCTCTTGCCTTGCCTTCCTTTCTCCTTTTGCCCTGATTTGCCTTGCCTTTCTTTTGACCTTTTGCCTTGCCTTGCCTTGACATGCTTTTCCCTTTTGCCTTGCCTTGCCTTGTTTTGCCGTTTTGAATTGCCTTGCATTGCCTTACTTTCATCTTTGCCTTGCCTTGACGTGTCTTCCTTATCCTTTTGCCTTCTCTTGCTTTGCTTTCCCCTTTTGCCTTGCCTTGCTTTACCCTTTTGCCTTCTCTTGCCTTGCCTTTCCATGCCTTGCTTTGCCCCTTTGCCTTACCTTGCCTTGCTTTGCCCTTTTGCCTTGCCTTGCTTTGCCTCTTTGCCTTGTCTTGCCTTGCCTTCCTTTCTCCTTTTGCCCTGATTTGCCTTGCCTTTCTTTTGACCTTTTGCCTTGCCTTGCCATGCTTTGCTCTTTTTCCTTGCCTTGCTTTGCCCTTTTGTCTTGCCTTGCCTTGCCTTGCTTTGCCATTTTCCCTTGCCTTGCTTTCCCCTTTTGCCTTGCCTTTCCTGCTTTGGCCTTTTTCCTGGCCTTGCCATGGTTTGTCCTTTTGACTTACCTTGTCTTGCCTTTCTTTGCCCTTTTGCCTGGCCTTGCATTGAGTTGCCCTTTTTCCTTGCCTTGCCTTGCCATGCTTTGCCCTTTTGCCTTGCCTTGCTTTGCCATTTTACCTTTCCTTGAATTGCCCTTTTGCCTTACCTTGCCTTGACTTGCTATACCCTTTTTCCTTGCCTTGCCTTGTCATGCTTTGCCCTTTTGACTTGCCTTGCTTTGCCCTTTTGCCTTGCTTTGCCTTGTTATGCTTTGCCCTTTTGCCTTGTCTTGCTTTGCCATTTTGCCTTTCCTTGCATTGCCCTTTTGCCTTACCTTGCCTTGACATGCTTTGCCCTTTTGCCTTGCCTTGCCTTGTTTTGCCGTTTTGAATTGCCTTGCATTGCCTTACTTTCATCTTTGCCTTGCCTTGACGTGTCTTCCTTATCCTTTTGCCTTGCCTTGCTTTGCTTTCCCCTTTTGCCTTGCCTTTCCTTGCCTTGCTTTACCCTTTTGCCTTCTCTTGCCTTGCCTTTCCATGCCTTGCTTTGCCCCTTTGCCTTACCTTGCCTTGCTTTGCCCTTTTGCCTTGCCTTGCTTTGCCTCGTTGCCTTCTCTTGCCTTGCCTTCCTTTCTCCTTTTGCCCTGATTTGCCTTGCCTTTCTTTTGACTTTTTGCCTTGCCTTGCCTTGCCATACTTTGCTCTTTTTCCTTGCCTTGCTTTGCCCTTTTGTCTTGCCTTGCCTTTCCTTGCTTTGCCATTTTCCCTTGCCTTGCTTTCCCCTTTTGCCTTGCCTTTCCTTGCTTTGGCCTTTTTCCTGGCCTTGCCATGGTTAGTCCTTTTGACTTACCTTGCCTTGCCTTTCTTTGGCCTTTTGCCTGGCCTTGCATTGAGTTGCCCTTTTTCCTTGCCTTGCCATGCTTTGCCCTTTTGCCTTGCCTTGCTTTGCCATTTTGTCTTTCCTTGAATTGCCCTTTTGCCTTTCCTTGCCTTGACTTGCTATACCCTTTTTCCTTGCCTTGCCTTGTCATGCTTTGCCCTTTTGACTTGCCTTGCTTTGCCCTTTTGCCTTGCTTTGCCTTGTTATGCTTTGCCCTTTTGCCTTGTCTTGCTTTGCCATTTTGCCTTTCCTTGCATTGCCCTTTTGCCTTACCTTGCCTTGACATGCTTTGCCCTTTTGCCTTGCCTTGCCTTGTCATGCTTTGCCCTTTTCACTTGCTTTGCTTTGCCCTTTTGCCTTGCCATTCCTTGTTTTGCAGTTTTGAATTAACTTGCATTGCCTTACTTTCATCTTTGCCTTGCCTTGACGTGTCTTCCTTATCCTTTTGCCTTGCCTTGCTTTGCTTTCACCTTTTGCCTTGCCTTTCCTTGCCTTGCTTTACCCTTTTGCCTTCTCTTGCCTTGCCTTTCCATGCCTTGCTTTGCCCCTTTGCCTTACCTTGCCTTGCTTTGCCCTTTTGCCTTGCCTTGCTTTGCCTCGTTGCCTTCTCTTGCCTTGCCTTCCTTTCTCCTTTTGCCCTGATTTGCCTTGCCTTTCTTTTGACCTTTTGCCTTGCCTTGCCTTGACATGCTTTTCCCTTTTGCCTTGCCTTGCCTTGTTTTGCCGTTTTGAATTGCCTTGCATTGCCTTACTTTCATCTTTGCCTTGCCTTGACGTGTCTTCCTTATCCTTTTGCCTTCTCTTGCTTTGCTTTCCCCTTTTGCCTTGCCTTGCTTTACCCTTTTGCCTTCTCTTGCCTTGCCTTTCCATGCCTTGCTTTGCCCCTTTGCCTTACCTTGCCTTGCTTTGCCCTTTTGCCTTGCCTTGCTTTGCCTCTTTGCCTTGTCTTGCCTTGCCTTCCTTTCTCCTTTTGCCCTGATTTGCCTTGCCTTTCTTTCGACCTTTTGCCTTGCCTTGCCATGCTTTGCTCTTTTTCCTTGCCTTGCTTTGCCCTTTTGTCTTGCCTTGCCTTGCCTTGCTTTGCCATTTTCCCTTGCCTTGCTTTCCCCTTTTGCCTTGCCTTTCCTGCTTTGGCCTTTTTCCTGGCCTTGCCATGGTTTGTCCTTTTGACTTACCTTGTCTTGCCTTTCTTTGCCCTTTTGCCTGGCCTTGCATTGAGTTGCCCTTTTTCCTTGCCTTGCCTTGCCATGCTTTGCCCTTTTGCCTTGCCTTGCTTTGCCATTTTACCTTTCCTTGAATTGCCCTTTTGCCTTACCTTGCCTTGACTTGCTATACCCTTTTTCCTTGCCTTGCCTTGTCATGCTTTGCCCTTTTGACTTGCCTTGCTTTGCCCTTTTGCCTTGCTTTGCCTTGTTATGCTTTGCCCTTTTGCCTTGTCTTGCTTTGCCATTTTGCCTTTCCTTGCATTGCCCTTTTGCCTTACCTTGCCTTGACATGCTTTGCCCTTTTGCCTTGGCTTGCCTTGTTTTGCCGTTTTGAATTGCCTTGCATTGCCTTACTTTCATCTTTGCCTTGCCTTGACGTGTCTTCCTTATCCTTTTGCCTTGCCTTGCTTTGCTTTCCCCTTTTGCCTTGCCTTTCCTTGCCTTGCTTTACCCTTTTGCCTTCTCTTGCCTTGCCTTTCCATGCCTTGCTTTGCCCCTTTGCCTTACCTTGCCTTGCTTTGCCCTTTTGCCTTGCCTTGCTTTGCCTCGTTGCCTTCTCTTGCCTTGCCTTCCTTTCTCCTTTTGCCCTGATTTGCCTTGCCTTTCTTTTGACTTTTTGCCTTGCCTTGCCTTGCCATACTTTGCTCTTTTTCCTTGCCTTGCTTTGCCCTTTTGTCTTGCCTTGCCTTTCCTTGCTTTGCCATTTTCCCTTGCCTTGCTTTCCCCTTTTGCCTTGCCTTTCCTTGCTTTGGCCTTTTTCCTGGCCTTGCCATGGTTAGTCCTTTTGACTTACCTTGCCTTGCCTTTCTTTGGCCTTTTGCCTGGCCTTGCATTGAGTTGCCCTTTTTCCTTGCCTTGCCATGCTTTGCCCTTTTGCCTTGCCTTGCTTTGCCATTTTGTCTTTCCTTGAATTGCCCTTTTGCCTTTCCTTGCCTTGACTTGCTATACCCTTTTTCCTTGCCTTGCCTTGTCATGCTTTGCCCTTTTGACTTGCCTTGCTTTGCCCTTTTGCCTTGCTTTGCCTTGTTATGCTTTGCCCTTTTGCCTTGTCTTGCTTTGCCATTTTGCCTTTCCTTGCATTGCCCTTTTGCCTTACCTTGCCTTGACATGCTTTGCCCTTTTGCCTTGCCTTGCCTTGTCATGCTTTGCCCTTTTCACTTGCTTTGCTTTGCCCTTTTGCCTTGCCATTCCTTGTTTTGCAGTTTTGAATTAACTTGCATTGCCTTACTTTCATCTTTGCCTTGCCTTGACGTGTCTTCCTTATCCTTTTGCCTTGCCTTGCTTTGCTTTCACCTTTTGCCTTGCCTTTCCTTGCCTTGCTTTACCCTTTTGCCTTCTCTTGCCTTGCCTTTCCATGCCTTGCTTTGCCCCTTTGCCTTACCTTGCCTTGCTTTGCCCTTTTGCCTTGCCTTGCTTTGCCTCGTTGCCTTCTCTTGCCTTGCCTTCCTTTCTCCTTTTGCCCTGATTTGCCTTGCCTTTCTTTTGACCTTTTGCCTTGCCTTGCCTTGACATGCTTTTCCCTTTTGCCTTGCCTTGCCTTGTTTTGCCGTTTTGAATTGCCTTGCATTGCCTTACTTTCATCTTTGCCTTGCCTTGACGTGTCTTCCTTATCCTTTTGCCTTCTCTTGCTTTGCTTTCCCCTTTTGCCTTGCCTTGCTTTACCCTTTTGCCTTCTCTTGCCTTGCCTTTCCATGCCTTGCTTTGCCCCTTTGCCTTACCTTGCCTTGCTTTGCCCTTTTGCCTTGCCTTGCTTTGCCTCTTTGCCTTGTCTTGCCTTGCCTTCCTTTCTCCTTTTGCCCTGATTTGCCTTGCCTTTCTTTTGACCTTTTGCCTTGCCTTGCTTTGCCATTTTGCCTTTCCTTGAATTGCCCTTTTGCCTTACCTTGCCTTGACTTGCTATACCCTTTTTCCTTGCCTTGCCTTGTCATGCTTTGCCCTTTTGACTTGCCTTGCTTTGCCCTTTTGCCTTGCTTTGCCTTGTTATGCTTTGCCCTTTTGCCTTGTCTTGCTTTGCCATTTTGCCTTTCCTTGCATTGCCCTTTTGCCTTACCTTGCCTTGACATGCTTTGCCCTTTTGCCTTGCCTTGCCTTGTCATGCTTTGCCCTTTTGACTTGCTTTGCTTTGCCCTTTTGCCTTACCTTTCCTTGTTTTGCCGTTTTGAATTGCCTTGCATTGCCTTACTTTCATCTTTGCCTTGTCTTGACGTGTCTCCCTTATCCTTTTCCCTTGCCTTGCTTTGCTCTCCCCTTTTGCCTTGCCTTTCCTTGCCTTGCTTTACCCTTTTGCCTTCCCTTGCCTTGCCTTTCCATGCCTTGCTTTGCCCCTTTGCCTTACCTTGCCTTGCTTTGCCCTTTTGCCTTGCCTTGCTTTGCCTCTTTGCCTTGTCTTGCCTTGCCTTCCTTTCTCCTTTTGCCCTGATTTGCCTTGCCTTTCTTTTGACCTTTTGCCTTGCCTTGCCATGCTTTGCTCTTTTTCCTTGCCTTGCTTTGCCCTTTTGTGTTGCCTTGCCTTGCCTTGCTTTGCCATTTTCCCTTGCCTTGCTTTCCCCTTTTGCCTTGCCTTTCCTTGCTTTGGCCTTTTTCCTGGCCTTGCCACGGTTTGTCCTTTTTCCTTGCCTTGCCTTGCCTTTCTTTGCACTTTTGCCTTGCCTTGCTTTGCCATTTTGCCTTTCCTTGAATTGCCCTTTTGCCTTACCTTGCCTTGACTTGCTATACCCTTTTTCCTTGCCTTGCCTTGTCATGCTTTGCCCTTTTGACTTGCCTTGCTTTGCCCTTTTGCCTTGCTTTGCCTTGTTATGCTTTGCCCTTTTGCCTTGTCTTGCTTTGCCATTTTGCCTTTCCTTGCATTGCCCTTTTGCCTTACCTTGCCTTGACATGCTTTGCCCTTTTGCCTTGCCTTGCCTTGTCATGCTTTGCCCTTTTGCCTTATCTTGCTTTGCCATTTTGCCTTTGCTTGCATTACCACTTTTGCCTTACCTTGCCTTGACATGCTTTGCCCTTTTGCCTTGCCTTGCCTTGTTTTGCCGTTTTGAATTGCCTTGCATTGCCTTACTTTCATCTTTGCCTTGCCTTGATGTGTCTTCCTTATCCTTTTGCCTTGCCTTGCTTTGCTTTCCCCTTTTGCCTTGCCTTGCTCTACCCTTTTGCCTTCTCTTGCCTTACCTTTCCATGCCTTGCTTTGCCCCTTTGCCTTACCTTGCCTTGCTTTGCCCTTTTGCCTTGCCTTGCTTTGCCTCTTTGCCTTGTCTTGCCTTGCCTTCCTTTCTCCTTTTGCCCTGATTTGCCTTGCCTTTCTTTTGACCTTTTGCCTTGCCTTGCCATGCTTTGCTCTTTTTCCTTGCCTTGCTTTGCCCTTTTGTCTTGCCTTGCCTTGCCTTGCTTTGCCATTTTCCCTTGCCTTGCTTTCCCCTTTTGCCTTGCCTTTCCTGCTTTGGCCTTTTTCCTGGCCTTGCCATGGTTTGTCCTTTTGACTTACCTTGCCTTGCCTTTCTTTGCCCTTTTGCCTGGCCTTGCATTGAGTTGCCCTTTTTCCTTGCCTTGCCTTGCCATGCTTTGCCCTTTTGCCTTGCCTTGCTTTGCCATTTTGCTTTTCCTTGAATTGCCCTTTTGCCTTACCTTGCCTTGACTTGCTATACCCTTTTTCCTTGCCTTGCCTTGACATGCTTTGCCCTTTTGACTTGCCTTGCTTTGCCCTTTTGCCTTGCTTTGCCTTGTTATGCTTTGCCCTTTTGCCTTGTCTTGCTTTGCCATTTTGCCTTTCCTTGCATTGCCCTTTTGCCTTACCTTGTCTTGACATGCTTTGCCCTTTTGCCTTGCCTTTCCTTGTTTTGCCGTTTTGAATTGCCTTGCATTGCCTTACTTTCATCTTTGCCTTGTCTTGACGTGACTCCCTTATCCTTTTCCCTTGCCTTGCTTTGCTCTCCCCTTTTGCCTTGCCTTTCCTTGCCTTGCTTTACCCTTTTGCCTTCCCTTGCCTTGCCTTTCCATGCCTTGCTTTGCCCCTTTGCCTTACCTTGCCTTGCTTTACCCTTTTGCCTTGCCTTGCTTTGCCTCTTTGCCTTGTCTTGCCTTGCCTTCCTTTCTCCTTTTGCCCTGATTTGCCTTGCCTTTCTTTTGACCTTTTGCCTTGCCTTGCCTTGCCATGCTTTGCTCTTTTTCCTTGCCTTGCTTTGCCCTTTTGTCTTGCCTTGCCTTGCCTTGCTTTGCCATTTTCCCTTGCCTTGCTTTCCCCTTTTGCCTTGCCTTTCCTTGCTTTGGCCTTTTTCCTGGCCTTGCCATGGTTTGTCCTTTTGACTTACCTTGCCTTGCCTTTCTTTGCACTTTTGCCTGGCCTTGCATTGAGTTGCCCTTTTTCCTTGCCTTGCCATGCTTTGCCCTTTTGCCTTGCCTTGCTTTGCCATTTTGCCTTTCCTTGAATTGCCCTTTTGCCTTACCTTGCCTTGACTTGCTATACCCTTTTTCCTTGCCTTGCCTTGTCATGCTTTGCCCTTTTGACTTGCCTTGCTTTGCCCTTTTGCCTTGCTTTGCCTTGTTATGCTTTGCCCTTTTGCCTTGTCTTGCTTTGCCATTTTGCCTTTCCTTGCATTGCCCTTTTGCCTTACCTTGTCTTGACATGCTTTGCCCTTTTACCTTGCCTTGCCTTGTTTTGCCGTTTTGAATTGCCTTGCATTGCCTTACTTTCATCTTTGCCTTGCCTTGACGTGTCTTCCTTATCCTTTTGCCTTGCCTTGCTTTGCTTTCCCCTTTTGCCTTGCCTTTCCTTGCCTTGCTTTACCCTTTTGCCTTCTCTTGCCTTGCCTTTCCATGCCTTGCTTTGCCCCTTTGCCTTACCTTGCCTTGCTTTGCCCTTTTGCCTTGCCTTGCATTGAGTTGCCCTTTTTCCTTGCCTTGCCATGCTTTGCCCTTTTGCCTTGCCTTGCTTTGCCATTTTGTCTTTCCTTGAATTGCCCTTTTGCCTTACCTTGCCTTGACTTGCTATACCCTTTTTCCTTGCCTTGCCTTGTCATGCTTTGCCCTTTTGACTTGCCTTGCTTTGCCCTTTTGCCTTGCTTTGCCTTGTTATGCTTTGCCCTTTTGCCTTGTCTTGCTTTGCCATTTTGCCTTTCCTTGCATTGCCCTTTTGCCTTACCTTGCCTTGACATGCTTTGCCCTTTTGCCTTGCCTTGCCTTGTCATGCTTTGCCCTTTTCACTTGCTTTGCTTTGCCCTTTTGCCTTGCCATTCCTTGTTTTGCAGTTTTGAATTAACTTGCATTGCCTTACTTTCATCTTTGCCTTGCCTTGACGTGTCTTCCTTATCCTTTTGCCTTGCCTTGCTTTGCTTTCACCTTTTGCCTTGCCTTTCCTTGCCTTGCTTTACCCTTTTGCCTTCTCTTGCCTTGCCTTTCCATGCCTTGCTTTGCCCCTTTGCCTTACCTTGCCTTGCTTTGCCCTTTTGCCTTGCCTTGCTTTGCCTCGTTGCCTTCTCTTGCCTTGCCTTCCTTTCTCCTTTTGCCCTGATTTGCCTTGCCTTTCTTTTGACCTTTTGCCTTGCCTTGCCTTGACATGCTTTGCCCTTTTGCCTTGCCTTGCCTTGTTTTGCCGTTTTGAATTGCCTTGCATTGCCTTACTTTCATCTTTGCCTTGCCTTGATGTGTCTTCCTTATCCTTTTGCCTTCTCTTGCTTTGCTTTCCCCTTTTGCCTTGCCTTGCTTTACCCTTTTGCCTTCTCTTGCCTTGCCTTTCCATGCCTTGCTTTGCCCCTTTGCCTTACCTTGCCTTGCTTTGCCCTTTTGCCTTGCCTTGCTTTGCCTGTTTGCCTTGTCTTGCCTTGCCTTCCTTTCTCCTTTTGCCCTGATTTGCCTTGCCTTTCTTTTGACCTTTTGCCTTGCCTTGCCATGCTTTGCCCTTTTGCCTTGCCTTGCTTTGCCATTTTGCCTTTCCTTGAATTGCCCTTTTGCCTTTCCTTGCCTTGACTTGCTATACCCTTTTTCCTTGCCTTGCCTTGTCATGCTTTGCCCTTTTGACTTGCCTTGCTTTGCCCTTTTGCCTTGCTTTGCCTTGTTATGCTTTGCCCTTTTGCCTTGTCTTGCTTTGCCATTTTGCCTTTCCTTGCATTGCCCTTTGGCCTTACCTTGCCTTGACATGCTTTGCCCTTTTGCCTTGCCTTGCCTTGTCATGCTTTGCCCTTTTGACTTGCTTTGCTTTGCCCTTTTGCCTTACCTTTCCTTGTTTTGCCTTTTTGAATTGCCTTGCATTGCCTTACTTTCATCTTTGCCTTGTCTTGACGTGACTCCCTTATCCTTTTCCCTTGCCTTGCTTTGCTCTCCCCTTTTGCCTTGCCTTTCCTTGCCTTGCTTTACCCTTTTGCCTTCCCTTGCCTTGCCTTTCCATGCCTTGCTTTGCCCCTCTGCCTTACCTTGCCTTGCTTTACCCTTTTGCCTTGCCTTGCTTTGCCTCTTTGCCTTCTCTTGCCTTGCCTTCCTTTCTCCTTTTGCCCTGATTTGCCTTGCCTTTCTTTTGACTTTTTGCCTTGCCTTGCCTTGCCATGCTTTGCTCTTTTTCCTTGCCTTGCTTTGCCCTTTTGTCTTGCCTTGCCTTGCCTTGCTTTGCCATTTTCCCTTGCCTTGCTTTCCCCTTTTGCCTTGCCTTTCCTTGCTTTGGCCTTTTTCCTGGCCTTGCCATGGTTAGTCCTTTTGACTTACCTTGCCTTGCCTTTCTTTGCACTTTTGCCTGGCCTTGCATTGAGTTGCCCTTTTTCCTTGCCTTGCCATGCTTTGCCCTTTTGCCTTGCCTTGCTTTGCCATTTTGCCTTTCCTTGAATTGCCCTTTTGCCTTACCTTGCCTTGACTTGCTATACCCTTTTTCCTTGCCTTGCCTTGTCATGCTTTGCCCTTTTGACTTGCCTTGCTTTGCCCTTTTGCCTTGCTTTGCCTTGTTATGCTTTGCCCTTTTGCCTTGTCTTGCTTTGCCATTTTGCCTTTCCTTGCATTGCCCTTTTGCCTTACCTTGTCTTGACATGCTTTGCCCTTTTACCTTGCCTTGCCTTGTTTTGCCGTTTTGAATTGCCTTGCATTGCCTTACTTTCATCTTTGCCTTGCCTTGACGTGTCTTCCTTATCCTTTTGCCTTGCCTTGCTTTGCTTTCCCCTTTTGCCTTGCCTTTCCTTGCCTTGCTTTACCCTTTTGCCTTCTCTTGCCTTGCCTTTCCATGCCTTGCTTTGCCCCTTTGCCTTACCTTGCCTTGCTTTGCCCTTTTGCCTTGCCTTGCATTGAGTTGCCCTTTTTCCTTGCCTTGCCATGCTTTGCCCTTTTGCCTTGCCTTGCTTTGCCATTTTGTCTTTCCTTGAATTGCCCTTTTGCCTTACCTTGCCTTGACTTGCTATACCCTTTTTCCTTGCCTTGCCTTGTCATGCTTTGCCCTTTTGACTTGCCTTGCTTTGCCCTTTTGCCTTGCTTTGCCTTGTTATGCTTTGCCCTTTTGCCTTGTCTTGCTTTGCCATTTTGCCTTTCCTTGCATTGCCCTTTTGCCTTACCTTGCCTTGACATGCTTTGCCCTTTTGCCTTGCCTTGCCTTGTCATGCTTTGCCCTTTTCACTTGCTTTGCTTTGCCCTTTTGCCTTGCCATTCCTTGTTTTGCAGTTTTGAATTAACTTGCATTGCCTTACTTTCATCTTTGCCTTGCCTTGACGTGTCTTCCTTATCCTTTTGCCTTGCCTTGCTTTGCTTTCACCTTTTGCCTTGCCTTTCCTTGCCTTGCTTTACCCTTTTGCCTTCTCTTGCCTTGCCTTTCCATGCCTTGCTTTGCCCCTTTGCCTTACCTTGCCTTGCTTTGCCCTTTTGCCTTGCCTTGCTTTGCCTCGTTGCCTTCTCTTGCCTTGCCTTCCTTTCTCCTTTTGCCCTGATTTGCCTTGCCTTTCTTTTGACCTTTTGCCTTGCCTTGCCTTGACATGCTTTGCCCTTTTGCCTTGCCTTGCCTTGTTTTGCCGTTTTGAATTGCCTTGCATTGCCTTACTTTCATCTTTGCCTTGCCTTGATGTGTCTTCCTTATCCTTTTGCCTTCTCTTGCTTTGCTTTCCCCTTTTGCCTTGCCTTGCTTTACCCTTTTGCCTTCTCTTGCCTTGCCTTTCCATGCCTTGCTTTGCCCCTTTGCCTTACCTTGCCTTGCTTTGCCCTTTTGCCTTGCCTTGCTTTGCCTGTTTGCCTTGTCTTGCCTTGCCTTCCTTTCTCCTTTTGCCCTGATTTGCCTTGCCTTTCTTTTGACCTTTTGCCTTGCCTTGCCATGCTTTGCCCTTTTGCCTTGCCTTGCTTTGCCATTTTGCCTTTCCTTGAATTGCCCTTTTGCCTTTCCTTGCCTTGACTTGCTATACCCTTTTTCCTTGCCTTGCCTTGTCATGCTTTGCCCTTTTGACTTGCCTTGCTTTGCCCTTTTGCCTTGCTTTGCCTTACTTTCATCTTTGCCTTGTCTTGACGTGACTCCCTTATCCTTTTCCCTTGCCTTGCTTTGCTCTCCCCTTTTGCCTTGCCTTTCCTTGCCTTGCTTTACCCTTTTGCCTTCCCTTGCCTTGCCTTTCCATGCCTTGCTTTGCCCCTTTGCCTTACCTTGCCTTGCTTTGCCCTTTTGCCTTGCCTTGCTTTGCCTCGTTGCCTTCTCTTGCCTTGCCTTCCTTTCTCCTTTTGCCCTGATTTGCCTTGCCTTTCTTTTGACTTTTTGCCTTGCCTTGCCTTGCCATGCTTTGCTCTTTTTCCTTGCCTTGCTTTGCCCTTTTGTCTTGCCTTGCCTTGCCTTGCTTTGCCATTTTCCCTTGCCTTGCTTTCCCCTTTTGCCTTGCCTTTCCTTGCTTTGGCCTTTTTCCTGGCCTTGCCATGGTTAGTCCTTTTGACTTACCTTTCCTTGCCTTTCTTTGCACTTTTGCCTGGCCTTGCATTGAGTTGCCCTTTTTCCTTGCCTTGCCATGCTTTGCCCTTTTGCCTTGCCTTGCTTTGCCATTTTGCCTTTCCTTGAATTGCCCTTTTGCCTTACCTTGCCTTGACTTGCTATACCCTTTTTCCTTGCCTTGCCTTGTCATGCTTTGCCCTTTTGACTTGCCTTGCATTGCCCTTTTGCCTTACCTTGCCTTGTTATGCTTTGCCCTTTTGCCTTGCCTTGCCTTGTCATGCTTTGCCCTTTTCACTTGCTTTGCTTTGCCCTTTTGCCTTGCCATTCCTTGTTTTGCTGTTTTGAATTGCCTTGCATTGCCTTACATTCATCTTTGCCTTGCCTTGACGTGTCTTCCTTATCCTTTTGCCTTGCCTTGCTTTGCTTTCACCTTTTGCTTTGCCTTTCCTTGCCTTGCTTTACCCTTTTGCCTTCTCTTGCCTTGCCTTTCCATGCCTTGCTTTGCCCCTTTGCCTTACCTTGCCTTGCTTTGCCCTTTTGCCTTGCCTTGCTTTGCCTCGTTGCCTTCTCTTGCCTTGCCTTCCTTTCTCCTTTTGCCCTGATTTGCCTTGCCTTTCTTTTGACCTTTTGCCTTGCCTTGACATGCTTTGCCCTTTTGCCTTGCCTTGCCTTGTTTTGCCGTTTTGAATTGCCTTGCATTGCCTTACTTTCATCTTTGCCTTGCCTTGATGTGTCTTCCTTATCCTTTTGCCTTCTCTTGCTTTGCTTTCCCCTTTTGCCTTGCCTTGCTTTACCCTTTTGCCTTCTCTTGCCTTGCCTTTCCATGCCTTGCTTTGCCCCTTTGCCTTACCTTGCCTTGCTTTGCCCTTTTGCCTTGCCTTGCTTTGCCTCTTTGCCTTGTCTTGCCTTGCCTTCCTTTCTCCTTTTGCCCTGATTTGCCTTGCCTTTCTTTTGACCTTTTGCCTTGCCTTGCCATGCTTTGCCCTTTTGCCTTGCCTTGCTTTGCCATTTTGCCTTTCCTTGAATTGCCCTTTTGCCTTACCTTGCCTTGACTTGCTATACCCTTTTTCCTTGCCTTGCCTTGTCATGCTTTGCCCTTTTGACTTGCCTTGCTTTGCCCTTTTGCCTTGCTTTGCCTTGTTATGCTTTGCCCTTTTGCCTTGTCTTGCTTTGCCATTTTGCCTTTCCTTGCATTGCCCTTTTGCCTTACCTTGCCTTGACATGCTTTGCCCTTTTGCCTTGCCTTGCCTTGTCATGCTTTGCCCTTTTGACTTGCTTTGCTTTGCCCTTTTGCCTTACCTTTCCTTGTTTTGCCATTTTGAATTGCCTTGCATTGCCTTACTTTCATCTTTGCCTTGTCTTGACGTGTCTCCCTTATCCTTTTCCCTTGCCTTGCTTCGCTCTCCCCTTTTGCCTTGCCTTTCCTTGCCTTGCTTTACCCTTTTGTCTTCCCTTGCCTTGCCTTTCCATGCCTTGCTTTGCCCCTTTGCCTTACCTTGCCTTGCTTTGCCCTTTTGCCTTGCCTTGCTTTGCCTCTTTGCCTTGTCTTGCCTTGCCTTCCTTTCTCCTTTTGCCCTGATTTGCCTTGCCTTTCTTTTGACCTTTTGCCTTGCCTTGCCTTGCCATGCTTTGCTCTTTTTCCTTGCCTTGCTTTGCCCTTTTGTCTTGCCTTGCCTTGCCTTGCTTTGCCATTTTCCCTTGCCTTGCTTTCCCCTTTTGCCTTGCCTTTCCTTGCTTTGGCCTTTTTCCTGGCCTTGCCATGGTTTGTCCTTTTGACTTACCTTGCCTTGCCTTTCTTTGCACTTTTGCCTGGCCTTGCATTGAGTTGCCCTTTTTCCTTGCCTTGCCTTGCCATGCTTTGCCCTTTTGCCTTGCCTTGCTTTGCCATTTTGCCTTTCCTTGAATTGTCCTTTTGCCTTACCTTGCCTTGACTTGCTATACCCTTTTTCCTTGCCTTGCCTTGTCATGCTTTGCCCTTTTGACTTGCCTTGCTTTGCCCTTTTGCCTTGCTTTGCCTTGTTATGCTTTGCCCTTTTGCCTTGTCTTGCTTTGCCATTTTGCCTTTCCTTGCATTGCCCTTTTGCCTTACCTTGCCTTGACATGCTTTGCCCTTTTGCCTTGCCTTGCCTTGTCATGCTTTGCCCTTTTGCCTTATCTTGCTTTGCCATTTTGCCTTTGCTTGCATTACCCCTTTTGCCTTACCTTGCCTTGACATGCTTTGCCCTTTTGCCTTGCCTTGCCTTGTTTTGCCGTTTTGAATTGCCTTGCATTGCCTTACTTTCATCTTTGCCTTGCCTTGATGTGTCTTCCTTATCCTTTTGCCTTGCCTTGCTTTGCTTTCCCCTTTTGCCTTGCCTTGCTCTACCCTTTTGCCTTCTCTTGCCTTGCCTTTCCATGCCTTGCTTTGCCCCTTTGCCTTACCTTGCCTTGCTTTGCCCTTTTGCCTTGCCTTGCTTTGCCTCTTTGCCTTGTCTTGCCTTGCCTTCCTTTCTCCTTTTGCCCTGATTTGCCTTGCCTTTCTTTTGACCTTTTGCCTTGCCTTGCCATGCTTTGCTCTTTTTCCTTGCCTTGCTTTGCCCTTTTGTCTTGCCTTGCCTTGCCTTGCTTTGCCATTTTCCCTTGCCTTGCTTTCCCCTTTTGCCTTGCCTTTCCTGCTTTGGCCTTTTTCCTGGCCTTGCCATGGTTTGTCCTTTTGACTTACCTTGCCTTGCCTTTCTTTGCCCTTTTGCCTGGCCTTGCATTGAGTTGCCCTTTTTCCTTGCCTTGCCTTGCCATGCTTTGCCCTTTTGCCTTGCCTTGCTTTGCCATTTTGCTTTTCCTTGAATTGCCCTTTTGCCTTACCTTGCCTTGACTTGCTATACCCTTTTTCCTTGCCTTGCCTTGTCATGCTTTGCCCTTTTGACTTGCCTTGCTTTGCCCTTTTGCCTTGCTTTGCCTTGTTATGCTTTGCCCTTTTGCCTTGTCTTGCTTTGCCATTTTGCCTTTCCTTGCATTGCCCTTTTGCCTTACCTTGTCTTGACATGCTTTGCCCTTTTGCCTTGCCTTGCCTTGTTTTGCCGTTTTGAATTGCCTTGCATTGCCTTACTTTCATCTTTGCCTTGCCTTGACGTGTCTTCCTTATCCTTTTGCCTTGCCTTGCTTTGCTTTCCCCTTTTGCCTTGCCTTTCCTTGCCTTGCTTTACCCTTTTGCCTTCTCTTGCCTTGCCTTTCCATGCCTTGCTTTGCCCCTTTGCCTTACCTTGCCTTGCTTTGCCCTTTTGCCTTGCCTTGCCTTGTTTTGCCGTTTTGAATTGCCTTGCATTGCCTTACTTTCATCTTTGCCTTGCCTTGACGTGTCTTCCTTATCCTTTTGCCTTGCCTTGCTTTGCTTTCCCCTTTTGCCTTGCCTTTCCTTGCCTTGCTTTACCCTTTTGCCTTCTCTTGCCTTGCCTTTCCATGCCTTGCTTTGCCCCTTTGCCTTACCTTGCCTTGCTTTGCCCTTTTGCCTTGCCTTGCTTTGCCTCGTTGCCTTCTCTTGCCTTGCCTTCCTTTCTCCTTTTGCCCTGATTTGCCTTACCTTTCTTTTGACTTTTTGCCTTGCCTTGCCTTGCCATGCTTTGCTCTTTTTCCTTGCCTTGCTTTGCCCTTTTGTCTTGCCTTGCCTTGCCTTGCTTTGCCATTTTCCCTTGCCTTGCTTTCCCCCTTTGCCTTGCCTTTCCTTGCTTTGGCCTTTTTCCTGGCCTTGCCATGGTTAGTCCTTTTGACTTACCTTGCCTTGCCTTTCTTTGCCCTTTTGCCTGGCCTTGCATTGAGTTGCCCTTTTTCCTTGCCTTGCCATGCTTTGCCCATTTGCCTTGCCTTGCTTTGCCATTTTGCCTTTCCTTGAATTGCCCTTTTGCCTTACCTTGCCTTGACTTGCTATACCCTTTTTCCTTGCCTTGCCTTGTCATGCTTTGCCCTTTTGACTTGCCTTGCTTTGCCCTTTTGCCTTGCTTTGCCTTGTTATGCTTTGCCCTTTTGCCTTGTCTTGCTTTGCCATTTTGCCTTTCCTTGCATTGCCCTTTTGCCTTACCTTGTCTTGACATGCTTTGCCCTTTTACCTTGCCTTGCCTTGTTTTGCCGTTTTGAATTGCCTTGCATTGCCTTACTTTCATCTTTGCCTTGCCTTGACGTGTCTTCCTTATCCTTTTGCCTTGCCTTGCTTTGCTTTCCCCTTTTGCCTTGCCTTTCCTTGCCTTGCTTTACCCTTTTGCCTTCTCTTGCCTTGCCTTTCCATGCCTTGCTTTGCCCCTTTGCCTTACCTTGCCTTGCTTTGCCCTTTTGCCTTGCCTTGCTTTGCCTCGTTGCCTTCTCTTGCCTTGCCTTCCTTTCTCCTTTTGCCCTGATTTGCCTTGCCTTTCTTTTGACCTTTTGCCTTGCCTTGCCTTGACATGCTTTGCCCTTTTGCCTTGCCTTGCCTTGTTTTGCCGTTTTGAATTGCCTTGCATTGCCTTACTTTCATCTTTGCCTTGCCTTGATGTGTCTTCCTTATCCTTTTGCCTTCTCTTGCTTTGCTTTCCCCTTTTGCCTTGCCTTGCTTTACCCTTTTGCCTTCTCTTGCCTTGCCTTTCCATGCCTTGCTTTGCCCCTTTGCCTTACCTTGCCTTGCTTTGCCCTTTTGCCTTGCCTTGCTTTGACTCTTTGCCTTGTCTTGCCTTGCCTTCCTTTCTCCTTTTGCCCTGATTTGCCTTGCCTTTCTTTTGACCTTTTGCCTTGCCTTGCCTTGCCATGCTTTGCTCTTTTTCCTTGCCTTGCTTTGCCCTTTTGTCTTGCCTTGCCTTGCCTTGCTTTGCCATTTTCCCTTGCCTTGCTTTCCCCTTTTGCCTTGCCTTTCCTTGCTTTGGCCTTTTTCCTGGCCTTGCCATGGTTTGTCCTTTTGACTTACCTTGCCTTGCCTTTCTTTGCACTTTTGCCTGGCCTTGCATTGAGTTGCCCTTTTTCCTTGCCTTGCCTTGCCATGCTTTGCCCTTTTGCCTTGCCTTGCTTTGCCATTTTGCCTTTCCTTGAATTGTCCTTTTGCCTTACCTTGCCTTGACTTGCTATACCCTTTTTCCTTGCCTTGCCTTGTCATGCTTTGCCCTTTTGACTTGCCTTGCTTTGCCCTTTTGCCTTGCTTTGCCTTGTTATGCTTTGCCCTTTTGCCTTGTCTTGCTTTGCCATTTTGCCTTTCCTTGCATTGCCCTTTTGCCTTACCTTGCCTTGACATGCTTTGCCCTTTTGCCTTGCCTTGCCTTGTCATGCTTTGCCCTTTTGCCTTATCTTGCTTTGCCATTTTGCCTTTGCTTGCATTACCCCTTTTGCCTTACCTTGCCTTGACATGCTTTGCCCTTTTGCCTTGCCTTGCCTTGTTTTGCCGTTTTGAATTGCCTTGCATTGCCTTACTTTCATCTTTGCCTTGCCTTGATGTGTCTTCCTTATCCTTTTGCCTTGCCTTGCTTTGCTTTCCCCTTTTGCCTTGCCTTGCTCTACCCTTTTGCCTTCTCTTGCCTTGCCTTTCCATGCCTTGCTTTGCCCCTTTGCCTTACCTTGCCTTGCTTTGCCCTTTTGCCTTGCCTTGCTTTGCCTCTTTGCCTTGTCTTGCCTTGCCTTCCTTTCTCCTTTTGCCCTGATTTGCCTTGCCTTTCTTTTGACCTTTTGCCTTGCCTTGCCATGCTTTGCTCTTTTTCCTTGCCTTGCTTTGCCCTTTTGTCTTGCCTTGCCTTGCCTTGCTTTGCCATTTTCCCTTGCCTTGCTTTCCCCTTTTGCCATGCCTTTCCTGCTTTGGCCTTTTTCCTGGCCTTGCCATGGTTTGTCCTTTTGACTTACCTTGCCTTGCCTTTCTTTGCCCTTTTGCCTGGCCTTGCATTGAGTTGCCCTTTTTCCTTGCCTTGCCTTGCCATGCTTTGCCCTTTTGCCTTGCCTTGCTTTGCCATTTTGCTTTTCCTTGAATTGCCCTTTTGCCTTACCTTGCCTTGACTTGCTATACCCTTTTTCCTTGCCTTGCCTTGTCATGCTTTGCCCTTTTGACTTGCCTTGCTTTGCCCTTTTGCCTTGCTTTGCCTTGTTATGCTTTGCCCTTTTGCCTTGTCTTGCTTTGCCATTTTGCCTTTCCTTGCATTGCCCTTTTGCCTTACCTTGTCTTGACATGCTTTGCCCTTTTGCCTTGCCTTGCCTTGTTTTGCCGTTTTGAATTGCCTTGCATTGCCTTACTTTCATCTTTGCCTTGCCTTGACGTGTCTTCCTTATCCTTTTGCCTTGCCTTGCTTTGCTTTCCCCTTTTGCCTTGCCTTTCCTTGCCTTGCTTTACCCTTTTGCCTTCTCTTGCCTTGCCTTTCCATGCCTTGCTTTGCCCCTTTGCCTTACCTTGCCTTGCTTTGCCCTTTTGCCTTGCCTTGCCTTGTTTTGCCGTTTTGAATTGCCTTGCATTGCCTTACTTTCATCTTTGCCTTGCCTTGACGTGTCTTCCTTATCCTTTTGCCTTGCCTTGCTTTGCTTTCCCCTTTTGCCTTGCCTTTCCTTGCCTTGCTTTACCCTTTTGCCTTCTCTTGCCTTGCCTTTCCATGCCTTGCTTTGCCCCTTTGCCTTACCTTGCCTTGCTTTGCCCTTTTGCCTTGCCTTGCTTTGCCTCGTTGCCTTCTCTTGCCTTGCCTTCCTTTCTCCTTTTGCCCTGATTTGCCTTGCCTTTCTTTTGACTTTTTGCCTTGCCTTGCCTTGCCATGCTTTTCTCTTTTTCCTTGCCTTGCTTTGCCCTTTTGTCTTGCCTTGCCTTGCCTTGCTTTGCCATTTTCCCTTGCCTTGCTTTCCCCTTTTGCCTTGCCTTTCCTTGCTTTGGCCTTTTTCCTGGCCTTGCCATGGTTAGTCCTTTTGACTTACCTTGCCTTGCCTTTCTTTGCCCTTTTGCCTGGCCTTGCATTGAGTTGCCCTTTTTCCTTGCCTTGCCATGCTTTGCCCATTTGCCTTGCCTTGCTTTGCCATTTTGCCTTTCCTTGAATTGCCCTTTTGCCTTACCTTGCCTTGACTTGCTATACCCTTTTTCCTTGCCTTGCCTTGTCATGCTTTGCCCTTTTGACTTGCCTTGCTTTGCCCTTTTGCCTTGCTTTGCCTTGTTATGCTTTGCCCTTTTGCCTTGTCTTGCTTTGCCATTTTGCCTTTCCTTGCATTGCCCTTTTGCCTTACCTTGTCTTGACATGCTTTGCCCTTTTACCTTGCCTTGCCTTGTTTTGCCGTTTTGAATTGCCTTGCATTGCCTTACTTTCATCTTTGCCTTGCCTTGACGTGTCTTCCTTATCCTTTTGCCTTGCCTTGCTTTGCTTTCCCCTTTTGCCTTGCCTTTCCTTGCCTTGCTTTACCCTTTTGCCTTCTCTTGCCTTGCCTTTCCATGCCTTGCTTTGCCCCTTTGCCTTACCTTGCCTTGCTTTGCCCTTTTGCCTTGCCTTGCTTTGCCTCGTTGCCTTCTCTTGCCTTGCCTTCCTTTCTCCTTTTGCCCTGATTTGCCTTGCCTTTCTTTTGACCTTTTGCCTTGCCTTGCCTTGACATGCTTTGCCCTTTTGCCTTGCCTTGCCTTGTTTTGCCGTTTTGAATTGCCTTGCATTGCCTTACTTTCATCTTTGCCTTGCCTTGATGTGTCTTCCTTATCCTTTTGCCTTCTCTTGCTTTGCTTTCCCCTTTTGCCTTGCCTTGCTTTACCCTTTTGCCTTCTCTTGCCTTGCCTTTCCATGCCTTGCTTTGCCCCTTTGCCTTACCTTGCCTTGCTTTGCCCTTTTGCCTTGCCTTGCTTTGACTCTTTGCCTTGTCTTGCCTTGCCTTCCTTTCTCCTTTTGCCCTGATTTGCCTTGCCTTTCTTTTGACCTTTTGCCTTGCCTTGCCTTGCCATGCTTTGCTCTTTTTCCTTGCCTTGCTTTGCCCTTTTGTCTTGCCTTGCCTTGCCTTGCTTTGCCATTTTCCCTTGCCTTGCTTTCCCCTTTTGCCTTGCCTTTCCTTGCTTTGGCCTTTTTCCTGGCCTTGCCATGGTTTGTCCTTTTGACTTACCTTGCCTTGCCTTTCTTTGCACTTTTGCCTGGCCTTGCATTGAGTTGCCCTTTTTCCTTGCCTTGCCTTGCCATGCTTTGCCCTTTTGCCTTGCCTTGCTTTGCCATTTTGCCTTTCCTTGAATTGTCCTTTTGCCTTACCTTGCCTTGACTTGCTATACCCTTTTTCCTTGCCTTGCCTTGTCATGCTTTGCCCTTTTGACTTGCCTTGCTTTGCCCTTTTGCCTTGCTTTGCCTTGTTATGCTTTGCCCTTTTGCCTTGTCTTGCTTTGCCATTTTGCCTTTCCTTGCATTGCCCTTTTGCCTTACCTTGCCTTGACATGCTTTGCCCTTTTGCCTTGCCTTGCCTTGTCATGCTTTGCCCTTTTGCCTTATCTTGCTTTGCCATTTTGCCTTTGCTTGCATTACCCCTTTTGCCTTACCTTGCCTTGACATGCTTTGCCCTTTTGCCTTGCCTTGCCTTGTTTTGCCGTTTTGAATTGCCTTGCATTGCCTTACTTTCATCTTTGCCTTGCCTTGATGTGTCTTCCTTATCCTTTTGCCTTGCCTTGCTTTGCTTTCCCCTTTTGCCTTGCCTTGCTCTACCCTTTTGCCTTCTCTTGCCTTGCCTTTCCATGCCTTGCTTTGCCCCTTTGCCTTACCTTGCCTTGCTTTGCCCTTTTGCCTTGCCTTGCTTTGCCTCTTTGCCTTGTCTTGCCTTGCCTTCCTTTCTCCTTTTGCCCTGATTTGCCTTGCCTTTCTTTTGACCTTTTGCCTTGCCTTGCCATGCTTTGCTCTTTTTCCTTGCCTTGCTTTGCCCTTTTGTCTTGCCTTGCCTTGCCTTGCTTTGCCATTTTCCCTTGCCTTGCTTTCCCCTTTTGCCATGCCTTTCCTGCTTTGGCCTTTTTCCTGGCCTTGCCATGGTTTGTCCTTTTGACTTACCTTGCCTTGCCTTTCTTTGCCCTTTTGCCTGGCCTTGCATTGAGTTGCCCTTTTTCCTTGCCTTGCCTTGCCATGCTTTGCCCTTTTGCCTTGCCTTGCTTTGCCATTTTGCTTTTCCTTGAATTGCCCTTTTGCCTTACCTTGCCTTGACTTGCTATACCCTTTTTCCTTGCCTTGCCTTGTCATGCTTTGCCCTTTTGACTTGCCTTGCTTTGCCCTTTTGCCTTGCTTTGCCTTGTTATGCTTTGCCCTTTTGCCTTGTCTTGCTTTGCCATTTTGCCTTTCCTTGCATTGCCCTTTTGCCTTACCTTGTCTTGACATGCTTTGCCCTTTTGCCTTGCCTTGCCTTGTTTTGCCGTTTTGAATTGCCTTGCATTGCCTTACTTTCATCTTTGCCTTGCCTTGACGTGTCTTCCTTATCCTTTTGCCTTGCCTTGCTTTGCTTTCCCCTTTTGCCTTGCCTTTCCTTGCCTTGCTTTACCCTTTTGCCTTCTCTTGCCTTGCCTTTCCATGCCTTGCTTTGCCCCTTTGCCTTACCTTGCCTTGCTTTGCCCTTTTGCCTTGCCTTGCCTTGTTTTGCCGTTTTGAATTGCCTTGCATTGCCTTACTTTCATCTTTGCCTTGCCTTGACGTGTCTTCCTTATCCTTTTGCCTTGCCTTGCTTTGCTTTCCCCTTTTGCCTTGCCTTTCCTTGCCTTGCTTTACCCTTTTGCCTTCTCTTGCCTTGCCTTTCCATGCCTTGCTTTGCCCCTTTGCCTTACCTTGCCTTGCTTTGCCCTTTTGCCTTGCCTTGCTTTGCCTCGTTGCCTTCTCTTGCCTTGCCTTCCTTTCTCCTTTTGCCCTGATTTGCCTTGCCTTTCTTTTGACTTTTTGCCTTGCCTTGCCTTGCCATGCTTTTCTCTTTTTCCTTGCCTTGCTTTGCCCTTTTGTCTTGCCTTGCCTTGCCTTGCTTTGCCATTTTCCCTTGCCTTGCTTTCCCCTTTTGCCTTGCCTTTCCTTGCTTTGGCCTTTTTCCTGGCCTTGCCATGGTTAGTCCTTTTGACTTACCTTGCCTTGCCTTTCTTTGCCCTTTTGCCTGGCCTTGCATTGAGTTGCCCTTTTTCCTTGCCTTGCCATGCTTTGCCCATTTGCCTTGCCTTGCTTTGCCATTTTGCCTTTCCTTGAATTGCCCTTTTGCCTTACCTTGCCTTGACTTGCTATACCCTTTTTCCTTGCCTTGCCTTGTCATGCTTTGCCCTTTTGACTTTCCTTGCTTTGCCCTTTTGCCTTGCTTTGCCTTGTTATGCTTTGCCCTTTTGCCTTGTCTTGCTTTGCCATTTTGCCTTTCCTTGCATTGCCCTTTTGCCTTACCTTGTCTTGACATGCTTTGCCCTTTTACCTTGCCTTGCCTTGTTTTGCCGTTTTGAATTGCCTTGCATTGCCTTACTTTCATCTTTGCCTTGCCTTGACGTGTCTTCCTTATCCTTTTGCCTTGCCTTGCTTTGCTTTCCCCTTTTGCCTTGCCTTTCCTTGCCTTGCTTTACCCTTTTGCCTTCTCTTGCCTTGCCTTTCCATGCCTTGCTTTGCCCCTTTGCCTTACCTTGCCTTGCTTTGCCCTTTTGCCTTGCCTTGCTTTGCCTCGTTGCCTTCTCTTGCCTTGCCTTCCTTTCTCCTTTTGCCCTGATTTGCCTTGCCTTTCTTTTGACCTTTTGCCTTGCCTTGCCTTGACATGCTTTGCCCTTTTGCCTTGCCTTGCCTTGTTTTGCCGTTTTGAATTGCCTTGCATTGCCTTACTTTCATCTTTGCCTTGCCTTGATGTGTCTTCCTTATCCTTTTGCCTTCTCTTGCTTTGCTTTCCCCTTTTGCCTTGCCTTGCTTTACCCTTTTGCCTTCTCTTGCCTTGCCTTTCCATGCCTTGCTTTGCCCCTTTGCCTTACCTTGCCTTGCTTTGCCCTTTTGCCTTGCCTTGCTTTGACTCTTTGCCTTGTCTTGCCTTGCCTTCCTTTCTCCTTTTGCCCTGATTTGCCTTGCCTTTCTTTTGACCTTTTGCCTTGCCTTGCCATGCTTTGCCCTTTTGCCTTGCCTTGCTTTGCCATTTTGCCTTTCCTTGAATTGCCCTTTTGCCTTTCCTTGCCTTGACTTGCTATACCCTTTTTCCTTGCCTTGCCTTGTCATGCTTTGCCCTTTTGACTTGCCTTGCTTTGCCCTTTTGCCTTGCTTTGCCTTGTTATGCTTTGCCCTTTTGCCTTGTCTTGCTTTGCCATTTTGCCTTTCCTTGCATTGCCCTTTTGCCTTACCTTGCCTTGACATGCTTTGCCCTTTTCCTTGCCTTGCCTTGCCTTGCTTTACCCTTTTGCCTTCCCTTGCCTTGCCTTTCCATGCCTTGCTTTGCCCCTTTGCCTTACCTTGCCTTGCTTTACCCTTTTGCCTTGCCTTGCTTTGCCTCTTTGCCTTGTCTTGCCTTGCCTTTCTTTTGACCTTTTGCCTTGCCTTGCCTTGCCATGCTTTGCTCTTTTTCCTTGCCTTGCTTTGCCCTTTTGTCTTGCCTTGCCTTGCCTTGCTTTGCCATTTTCCCTTGCCTTGCTTTCCCCTTTTGCCTTGCCTTTCCTTGCTTTGGCCTTTTTCCTGGCCTTGCCATGGTTTGTCCTTTTGACTTACCTTGCCTTGCCTTTCTTTGCCCTTTTGCCTGGCCTTGCATTGAGTTGCCCTTTTTCCTTGCCTTGCCATGCTTTGCCCTTTTGCCTTGCCTTGCTTTGCCATTTTGCCTTTCCTTGAATTGCCCTTTTGCCTTACCTTGCCTTGACTTGCTATACCCTTTTTCCTTGCCTTGCCTTGTCATGCTTTGCCCTTTTGACTTCCCTTGCTTTGCCCTTTTGCCTTGCTTGCCTTGTTATGCTTTGCCCTTTTGCCTTGTCTTGCTTTGCCATTTTGCCTTTCCTTGCATTGCCCTTTTGCCTTACCTTGCCTTGACATGCTTTGCCCTTTTGCCTTGCCTTGCCTTGTTTTGCCGTTTTGAATTGCCTTGCATTGCCTTACTTTCATCTTTGCCTTGCCTTGATGTGTCTTCCTTATCCTTTTGCCTTGCCTTGCTTTGCTTTCCCCTTTTGCCTTGCCTTGCTTTACCCTTTTGCCTTCTCTTGCCTTGCCTTTCCATGCCTTGCTTTGCCCCTTTGCCTTACCTTGCCTTGCTTTGCCCTTTTGCCTTGCCTTGCTTTGCCTCTTTGCCTTGTCTTGCCTTGCCTTCCTTTCTCCTTTTGCCCTGATTTGCCTTGCCTTTCTTTTGACCTTTTGCCTTGCCTTGCCATGCTTTGCTCTTTTTCCTTGCCTTGCTTTGCCCTTTTGTCTTGCCTTGCCTTGCTTTGCCATTTTCCCTTGCCTTGCTTTCCCCTTTTGCCTTGCCTTTCCTTGCTTTGGCCTTTTTCCTGGCCTTGCCATGGTTTGTCCTTTTGACTTACCTTGCCTTGCCTTTCTTTGCCCTTTTGCCTGGCCTTGCATTGAGTTGCCCTTTTTCCTTGCCTTGCCATGCTTTGCCCTTTTGCCTTGCCTTGCTTTGCCATTTTGCCTTTCCTTGAATTGCCCTTTTGCCTTTCCTTGCCTTGACTTGCTATACCCTTTTTCCTTGCCTTGCCTTGTCATGCTTTGCCCTTTTGACTTGCCTTGCTTTGCCCTTTTGCCTTGCTTTGCCTTGTTATGCTTTGCCCTTTTGCCTTGTCTTGCTTTGCCATTTTGCCTTTCCTTGCATTGCCCTTTTGCCTTACCTTGCCTTGACATGCTTTGCCCTTTTGCCTTGCCTTGCCTTGTCATGCTTTGCCCTTTTCACTTGCTTTGCTTTGCCCTTTTGCCTTGCCATTTTTTGTTTTGCCGTTTTGAATTGCCTTGCATTGCCTTACTTTCATCTTTGCCTTGCCTTGACGTGTCTTCCTTATCCTTTTGCCTTGCCTTGCTTTGCTTTCACCTTTTGCCTTGCCTTTCCTTGCCTTGCTTTACCCTTTTGCCTTCTCTTGCCTTGCCTTTCCATGCCTTGCTTTGCCCCTTTGCCTTACCTTGCCTTGCTTTGCCCTTTTGCCTTGCCTTGCTTTGCCTCGTTGCCTTCTCTTGCCTTGCCTTCCTTTCTCCTTTTGCCCTGATTTGCCTTGCCTTTCTTTTGACCTTTTGCCTTGCCTTGCCTTGACATGCTTTGCCCTTTTGCCTTGCCTTGCCTTGTTTTGCCGTTTTGAATTGCCTTGCATTTCCTTACTTTCATCTTTGCCTTGCCTTGATGTGTCTTCCTTATCCTTTTGCCTTCTCTTGCTTTGCTTTCCCCTTTTGCCTTGCCTTGCTTTACCATTTTGCCTTCTCTTGCCTTGCCTTTCCATGCCTTGCTTTGCCCCTTTGCCTTACCTTGCCTTGCTTTGCCCTTTTGCCTTGCCTTGCTTTGCCTCTTTGCCTTGTCTTGCCTTGCCTTCCTTTCTCCTTTTGCCCTGATTTGCCTTGCCTTTCTTTTGACCTTTTGCCTTGCCTTGCCATGCTTTGCCCTTTTGCCTTGCCTTGCTTTGCCATTTTGCATTTCCTTGAATTGCCCTTTTGCCTTTCCTTGCCTTGACTTGCTATACCCTTTTTCCTTGCCTTGCCTTGTCATGCTTTGCCCTTTTGACTTGCCTTGCTTTGCCCTTTTGCCTTGCTTTGCCTTGTTATGCTTTGCCCTTTTGCCTTGTCTTGCTTTGCCATTTTGCCTTTCCTTGCATTGCCCTTTTGCCTTACCTTGCCTTGACATGCTTTGCCCTTTTGCCTTGCCTTGCCTTGTCATGCTTTGCCCTTTTGACTTGCTTTGCTTTGCCCTTTTGCCTTACCTTTCCTTGTTTTGCCGTTTTGAATTGCCTTGCATTGCCTTACTTTCATCTTTGCCTTGTCTTGACGTGTCTCCCTTATCCTTTTCCCTTGCCTTGCTTTGCTCTCCCCTTTTGCCTTGCCTTTCCTTGCCTTGCTTCACCCTTTTGCCTTCCCTTGCCTTGCCTTTCCATGCCTTGCTTTGCCCCTTTGCCTTGCCTTGCCTTGCTTTGCCTCTTTGCCTTGTCTTGCCTTGCCTTCCTTTCTCCTTTTGCCCTGATTTGCCTTGCCTTTCTTTTGAGCTTTTGCCTTGCCTTGCCTTGCCATGCTTTGCTCTTTTTCCTTGCCTTGCTTTGCCCTTTTGTCTTGCCTTGCCTTGCCTTGCTTTGCCATTTTCCCTTGCCTTGCTTTCCCCTTTTGCCTTGCCTTTCCTGCTTTGGCCTTTTTCCTGGCCTTGCCATGGTTTGTCCTTTTGACTTACCTTGCCGTGCCTTTCTTTGCCCTTTTGCCTGGCCTTGCATTGAGCTGCCCTTTTCCTTGCCTTGCCTTGCCATGCTTTGGCCTTTTGCCTTGCCTTGCTTTGCCATTTTGCCTTTCCTTGAATTGCCCTTTTGCCTTACCTTGCCTTGACTTGCTATACCCTTTTTCCTTGCCTTGCCTTGTCATGCTTTGCCCTTTTGACTTGCCTTGCTTTGCCCTTTTGCCTTGCTTTGCCTTGTTATGCTTTGCCCTTTTGCCTTGTCTTGCTTTGCCATTTTGCCTTTCCTTGCATTGCCCTATTGCCTTACCTTGTCTTGACATGCTTTGCCCTTTTGCCTTGCCTTGCCTTGTTTTGCCGTTTTGAATTGCCTTGCATTGCCTTACTTTCATCTTTGCCTTGCCTTGACGTGTCTTCCTTATCCTTTTGCCTTGCCTTGCTTTGCTTTCCCCTTTTGCCTTGCCTTTCCTTGCCTTGCTTTACCCTTTTGCCTTCTCTTGCCTTGCCTTTCCATGCCTTGCTTTGCCCCTTTGCCTTACCTTGCCTTGCTTTGTTCTTTTGCCTTGCCTTGCTTTGCCTCGTTGCCTTCTCTTGCCTTGCCTTCCTTTCTCCTTTTGCCCTGATTTGCCTTGCCTTTCTTTTGACTTTTTGCCTTGCCTTGCCTTGCCATGCTTTGCTCTTTTTCCTTGCCTTGCTTTGCCCTTTTGTCTTGCCTTGCCTTGCCTTGCTTTGCCATTTTCCCTTGCCTTGCTTTCCCCTTTTGCCTTGCCTTTCCTTGCTTTGGCCTTTTTCCTGGCCTTGCCATGGTTAGTCCTTTTGACTTACCTTGCCTTGCCTTTCTTTGCCCTTTTGCCTGGCCTTGCATTGAGTTGCCCTTTTTCCTTGCCTTGCCATGCTTTGCCCTTTTGCCTTGCCTTGCTTTGCCATTTTGCCTTTCCTTGAATTGCCCTTTTGCCTTACCTTGCCTTGACTTGCTATACCCTTTTTCCTTGCCTTGCCTTGTCATGCTTTGCCCTTTTGACTTGCCTTGCTTTGCCCTTTTGCCTTGCTTTGCCTTGTTATGCTTTGCCCTTTTGCCTTGTCTTGCTTTGCCATTTTGCCTTTCCTTGCATTGCCCTTTTGCCTTACCTTGCCTTGACATGCTTTGCCCTTTTGCCTTGCCTTGCCTTGTCATGCTTTGCCCTTTTCACTTGCTTTGCTTTGCCCTTTTGCCTTGCCATTCCTTGTTTTGCCGTTTTGAATTGCCTTGCATTGCCTTACTTTCATCTTTGCCTTGCCTTGACGTGTCTTCCTTATCCTTTTGCCTTGCCTTGCTTTGCTTTCCCCTTTTGCCTTGCCTTTCCTTGCCTTGCTTTACCCTTTTGCCTTCTCTTGCCTTGCCTTTCCATGCCTTGCTTTGCCCCTTTGCCTTACCTTGCCTTGCTTTGCTCTTTTGCCTTGCCTTGCTTTGCCTCGTTGCCTTCTCTTGCCTTGCCTTCCTTTCTCCTTTTGCCCTGATTTGCCTTGCCTTTCTTTTGACCTTTTGCCTTGCCTTGCCTTGACATGCTTTGCCCTTTTGCCTTGCCTTGCCTTGTTTTGCCGTTTTGAATTGCCTTGCATTGCCTTACTTTCATCTTTGCCTTGCCTTGATGTGTCTTCCTTATCCTTTTGCCTTCTCTTGTCATGCTTTGCCCTTTTGCCTTGCCTTGCTTTACCCTTTTGCCCTCTCTTGCCTTGACTTTCCATGCCTTGCTTTGCCCCTTTGCCTTACCTTGCCTTGCTTTGCCCTTTTGCCTTGCCTTGCTTTGCCTCTTTGCCTTGTCTTGCCTTGCCTTCCTTTCTCCTTTTGCCCTGATTTGCCTTGCCTTTCTTTTGACCTTTTGCCTTGCCTTGCCATGCTTTGCCCTTTTGCCTTGCCTTGCTTTGCCATTTTGCCTTTCCTTGAATTGCCCTTTTGCCTTTCCTTGCCTTGACTTGCTATACCCTTTTTCCTTGCCTTGCCTTGTCATGCTTTGCCCTTTTGACTTGCCTTGCTTTGCCCTTTTGCCTTGCTTTGCCTTGTTATGCTTTGCCCTTTTGCCTTGTCTTGCTTTGCCGTTTTGCCTTTCCTTGCATTGCCCTTTTGCCTTACCTTGCCTTGACATGCTTTGCCCTTTTGCCTTGCCTTGCCTTGTCATGCTTTGCCCTTTTGACTTGCTTTGCTTTGCCCTTTTGCCTTACCTTTCCTTGTTTTGCCGTTTTGAATTGCCTTGCATTGCCTTACTTTCATCTTTGCCTTGTCTTGACGTGTCTCCCTTATCCTTTTCCCTTGCCTTGCTTTGCTCTCCCCTTTTGCCTTGCCTTTCCATGCCTTGCTTTGCCCCTTTGCCTTACCTTGCCTTGCTTTGCCCTTTTGCCTTGCCTTGCTTTGCCTCTTTGCCTTGTCTTGCCTTGCCTTGCTTTCTCCTTTTGCCCTGATTTGCCTTGCCTTTCTTTTGACCTTTTGCCTTGCCTTGCCTTGCCATGCTTTGCTCTTTTTCCTTGCCTTGCTTTGCCCTTTTGTCTTGCCTTGCCTTGCCTTGCTTTGCCATTTTCCCTTGCCTTGCTTTCCCCTTTTGCCTTGCCTTTCCTTGCTTTGGCCTTTTTCCTGGCCTTGCCATGGTTTGTCCTTTTGACTTACCTTGCCTTGCCTTTCTTTGCCCTTTTGCCTGGCCTTGCATTGAGTTGCCCTTTTTCCTTGCCTTGCCTTGTCATGCTTTGCCCTTTTGACCTGCCTTGCTTTGCCCTTTTGCCTTGCTTTGCCTTGTTATGCTTTGCCCTTTTGCCTTGTCTTGCTTTGCCATTTTGCCTTTCCTTGCATTGCCCTTTTGCCTTACCTTGCCTTGACATGCTTTACCCTTTTGCCTTGCCTTGCCTTGCTATGCTTTGCTCTTTTTCCTTGCCTTGCTTTGCCCTTTTGCCTTGCCTTGCTTTGCCATTTTGCCTTTCCTTGAATTGCCCTTTTGCCTTACCTTGCCTTGACTTGCTATACCCTTTTTCCTTGCCTTGCCTTGTCATGCTTTGCCCTTTTGACTTGCCTTGCTTTGCCCTTTTGCCTTGCTTTGCCTTGTTATGCTTTGCCCTTTTGCCTTGTCTTGCTTTGCCATTTTGCCTTTCCTTGCATTGCCCTTTTGCCTTACCTTGCCTTGACATGCTTTGCCCTTTTGCCTTGCCTTGCCTTGTCATGCTTTGCCCTTTTCACTTGCTTTTCTTTGCCCTTTTGCCTTACCTATCCTTGATTTGCCGTTTTGAATTGCCTTGCATTGCCTTACTTTCATCTTTACCTTGTCTTGACGTGTCTTGCTTATCCTTTTGCCTTGCCTTGCTTTGCTTTACCCTTTTGCCTTCCCTTGCCTTGCCTTGCTTTACCCTTTTGCCTTCCCTTGCCTTGCCTTTCCATGCCTTACTTTGCCCCTTTGCCTTACCTTGCCTTGCCTTCCTTTCTCCTTTTGCCCTGATTTGCCTTGCCTTTCTTTTGACCTTTTGCCTTGCCTTGCCATGCTTTGCTCTTTTTCCTTTCCTTGCTTTGCCCTTTTGTCTTGCCTTGCCTTGCCTTGCTTTGCCATTTTCCCTTGCCTTGCTTTCCCCTTTTGCCTTGCCTTTCCTTGCTTTGGCCTTTTTCCTGGCCTTGCCATGGTTTGTCCTTTTGACTTACCTTGCCTTGCCTTTCTTTGCCCTTTTGCCTGGCCTTGCATTGAGTTGCCCTTTTTCCTTGCCTTGCCTTGCTTTGCCCTTTTGCCTTGCCTTGCTTTGCCATTTTGCCTTTCCTTGAATTGCCCTTTTGCCTTACCTTGCCTTGACTTGCTATACCCTTTTTCCTTGCCTTGCCTTGTTACGCTTTGCCCTTTTGCCTTGTCTTGCTTTGCCCTTTTGCCTTTCCTTTCATTAGCCCTTTTGCCTTACCTTGCCTCAAATGCTTTGCCCTTTTGCCTTGCCTTGCTTTGCCATTTTCCCTTTCTTTGAATTGCCCTTTTGCCTTACCTTGCCTTGACATGCTTTGCCCTTTTGCCTTGCCTTGCCTTTCATGCTTTGCCCTTTTGACCTGCCTTGCTTTGCCCTTTTGCCTTGCTTTGCCTTGTTATGCTTTGCCCTTTTGCCTTGTCTTGCTTTGCCATTTTGCCTTTCCTTGCATTGCCCTTTTGCCTTACCTTGCCTTGACATGCTTTGCCCTTTTGCCTTGCCTTGCCTTGTCATGCTTTGCCCTTTTGCCTTATCTTGCTTTGCCATTTTGCCTTTCCTTGAATTGCCCTTTTGCCTTTCCTTGCCTTGACTTGCTATACCCTTTTTCCTTGCCTTGCCTTGTCATGCTTTGCCCTTTTGCCTTGCCTTGCTTTACCCTTTTGCCCTCTCTTGCCTTGACTTTCCATGCCTTGCTTTGCCCCTTTGCCTTACCTTGCCTTGCTTTGCCCTTTTGCCTTGCCTTGCTTTGCCTCTTTGCCTTGTCTTGCCTTGCCTTCCTTTCTCCTTTTGCCCTGATTTGCCTTGCCTTTCTTTTGACCTTTTGCCTTGCCTTGCCATGCTTTGCCCTTTTGCCTTGCCTTGCTTTGCCATTTTGCCTTTCCTTGAATTGCCCTTTTGCCTTTCCTTGCCTTGACTTGCTATACCCTTTTTCCTTGCCTTGCCTTGTCATGCTTTGCCCTTTTGACTTGCCTTGCTTTGCCCTTTTGCCTTGCTTTGCCTTGTTATGCTTTGCCCTTTTGCCTTGTCTTGCTTTGCCGTTTTGCCTTTCCTTGCATTGCCCTTTTGCCTTACCTTGCCTTGACATGCTTTGCCCTTTTGCCTTGCCTTGCCTTGTCATGCTTTGCCCTTTTGACTTGCTTTGCTTTGCCCTTTTGCCTTACCTTTCCTTGTTTTGCCGTTTTGAATTGCCTTGCATTGCCTTACTTTCATCTTTGCCTTGTCTTGACGTGTCTCCCTTATCCTTTTCCCTTGCCTTGCTTTGCTCTCCCCTTTTGCCTTGCCTTTCCTTGCCTTGCTTTACCCTTTTGCCTTCCCTTGCCTTGCCTTTCCATGCCTTGCTTTGCCCCTTTGCCTTACCTTGCCTTGCTTTGCCCTTTTGCCTTGCCTTGCTTTGCCTCTTTGCCTTGTCTTGCCTTGCCTTGCTTTCTCCTTTTGCCCTGATTTGCCTTGCCTTTCTTTTGACCTTTTGCCTTGCCTTGCCTTGCCATGCTTTGCTCTTTTTCCTTGCCTTGCTTTGCCCTTTTGTCTTGCCTTGCCTTGCCTTGCTTTGCCATTTTCCCTTGCCTTGCTTTCCCCTTTTGCCTTGCCTTTCCTTGCTTTGGCCTTTTTCCTGGCCTTGCCATGGTTTGTCCTTTTGACTTACCTTGCCTTGCCTTTCTTTGCCCTTTTGCCTGGCCTTGCATTGAGTTGCCCTTTTTCCTTGCCTTGCCTTGTCATTCTTTGCCCTTTTGACCTGCCTTGCTTTGCCCTTTTGCCTTGCTTTGCCTTGTTATGCTTTGCCCTTTTGCCTTGTCTTGCTTTGCCATTTTGCCTTTCCTTGCATTGCCCTTTTGCCTTACCTTGCCTTGACATGCTTTACCCTTTTGCCTTGCCTTGCCTTGCTATGCTTTGCTCTTTTTCCTTGCCTTGCTTTGCCCTTTTGCCTTGCCTTGCTTTGCCATTTTGCCTTTCCTTGAATTGCCCTTTTGCCTTACCTTGCCTTGACTTGCTATACCCTTTTTCCTTGCCTTGCCTTGTCATGCTTTGCCCTTTTGACTTGCCTTGCTTTGCCCTTTTGCCTTGCTTTGCCTTGTTATGCTTTGCCCTTTTGCCTTGTCTTGCTTTGCCATTTTGCCTTTCCTTGCATTGCCCTTTTGCCTTACCTTGCCTTGACATGCTTTGCCCTTTTGCCTTGCCTTGCCTTGTCATGCTTTGCCCTTTTCACTTGCTTTTCTTTGCCCTTTTGCCTTACCTATCCTTGATTTGCCGTTTTGAATTGCCTTGCATTGCCTTACTTTCATCTTTACCTTGTCTTGACGTGTCTTGCTTATCCTTTTGCCTTGCCTTGCTTTGCTTTACCCTTTTGCCTTCCCTTGCCTTGCCTTGCTTTACCCTTTTGCCTTCCCTTGCCTTGCCTTTCCATGCCTTACTTTGCCCCTTTGCCTTACCTTGCCTTGCCTTCCTTTCTCCTTTTGCCCTGATTTGCCTTGCCTTTCTTTTGACCTTTTGCCTTGCCTTGCCATGCTTTGCTCTTTTTCCTTTCCTTGCTTTGCCCTTTTGTCTTGCCTTGCCTTGCCTTGCTTTGCCATTTTCCCTTGCCTTGCTTTCCCCTTTTGCCTTGCCTTTCCTTGCTTTGGCCTTTTTCCTGGCCTTGCCATGGTTTGTCCTTTTGACTTACCTTGCCTTGCCTTTCTTTGCCCTTTTGCCTGGCCTTGCATTGAGTTGCCCTTTTTCCTTGCCTTGCCTTGCTTTGCCCTTTTGCCTTGCCTTGCTTTGCCATTTTGCCTTTCCTTGAATTGCCCTTTTGCCTTACCTTGCCTTGACTTGCTATACCCTTTTTCCTTGCCTTGCCTTTTCATGCTTTGCCCTTTTGACTTGCCTTGCTTTGCCATTTTGCCTTTCCTTGAATTGCCCTTTTGCCTTACCTTGCCTTGACTTGCTATACCCTTTTTCCTTGCCTTGCCTTGTCATGCTTTGCCCTTTTCACTTGCTTTGCTTTGCCCTTTTGCCTTGCCTTTCCTTGTTTTGCCGTTTTCAATTTCCTTGCATTGCCTTACTTTCATCTTTGCATTGCCTTGACGTGTCTTCCTTATCCTTTCGCCTTGCCTTGCTTTGCTTTCCCCTTTTGCCTTGCCTTTCCATGCCTTGCTTTGCCCCTTTGCCTTACCTTGCCTTGCTTTGCGTTTTTGCCTTGCCTTGCTTTGCCTCTTTGCCTTGTCTTGCCTTGCCTTCCTTTCTCCTTTTGCCCTGATTTGCCTTGCCTTTCTTTTGACCTTTTGCCTTGCCTTGCCTTGCCATGCTTTGCTCTTTTTCCTTGCCTTGCTTTGCCCTTTTGTCTTGCCTTGCCTTGCCTTGCTTTGCCATTTTCCCTTGCCTTGCTTTCCCGCTTTGCCTTGCCTTTCCTTGCTTTGGCCTTTTTCCTGGCCTTGCCATGGTTTGTCCTTTTGACTTACCTTGCCTTGCCTTTCTTTGCCCTTTTGCCTGGCCTTGCATTGAGTTGCCCTTTTTCATTGCCTTGCCTTGCCATGCTTTGCCCTTTTGCCTTGCCTTGCTTTGCCATTTTGCCTTTCCTTGAATTGCCCTTTTGCCTTACCTTGCCTTGACTTGCTATACCCTTTTTCCTTGCCTTGTCTTGCTTTGCCATTTTGCCTTTCCTTGCATTGCCCTTTTGCCTTACCTTGCCTTGACATGCTTTGCCCTTTTGCCTTGCCTTGCCTTGTCATGCTTTGCCCTTTTGACTTGCTTTGCTTTGCCCTTTTGCCTTGCCTTTCCTTGTTTTGCCGTTTTGAATTGCCTTGCATTGCCTTACTTTCATCTTTGCCTTGCCTTGACGTGTCTTCCTTATCCTTTTGCCGTGCCTTGCTTTGCTTTCCCCTTTTGCCTTGCCTTTCCTTGCCTTTCTTTACCCTTTTGCCTTCCCTTGCCTTGCCTTTCCATGCCTTGCTTTGCCCCTTTGCCTTACCTTGCCTTGCTTTGCCCTTTTGCCTTGCCATACTTTGCCTCTTTGCCTTGTCTTGCCTTGCCTTCCTTTCTCCTTTCTCCTTCCTTTCTCCTACATTGCCTTACTTTCACATTTTGCCTTGCCTTACCTTGTCTTGCTTTGCCCTTTTGCTTTGCCTTGCCTTGCCATGCTTTGCCCATTTGCCTTCCCTTGTCTTGCTTTACTTTTCCGTTTTGACTTGCCTTGCTTTGCCCTTTTGCATTCCCTTGCCTTGCCTTACTTTGCCGTTTTGCCTTGCCTTGCTTTGCCCTTTTTCCTTGCCTTGCTTTGCCATTTTGCCTTTCCTTGCATTGTCATTTTGCCTTTGCTTGCATTGCCCTTTTGCCTTACCTTGCCTTGCTTTGCCCTTTTTCCTTGCCATGCCTTGCTTTGCCCTTTTGATTTGCATTGCATTGCCTTACTTTGACATTTTGCCTTGCCTGACTTGTCTTGCTTTTCCCTTTTGCTTTGCCTTGCCTTGCCTTTCCATGCCTTGCTTTGCCCCTTTGCCTTACCTTGCCTTGCTTTGCCCTTTTGCCTTGCCTTGCTTTGCCTCTTTGCCTTGTCTTGCCTTGCCTTCCTTTCTCCTTTTGCCCTGATTTGCCTTGCCTTTCTTTTGACCTTTTGCCTTGCCTTGCATTGCCATGCTTTGCTCTTTTTCCTTGCCTTGCTTTGCCCTTTTGTCTTGCCTTGCCTTGCCTTGCTTTGCCATTTTCCCTTGCCTTGCTTTCCCCTTTTGCCTTGCCTTTCCTTGCTTTGGCCTTTTTCCTGGCCTTGCCATGGTTTGTCATTTTGACTTACCATGCCTTGCCTTTCTTTGCAGTTTTCCTGGCCTTGCATTGAGTTGCCCTTTTTCCTTGCCTTGCCTTGCCATTCTTTGCCCTTTTGCCTTGCCTTGCTTTGCCATTTTGCCTTTCCTTGAATTGCCCTTTTGCCTTACCTTGCCTTGACTTGCTATACCCTTTTTCCTTGCCTTGCCTTGTCATGCTTTGCCCTTTTGACTTGCCTTGCTTTGCCCTTTTGCCTTGCTTTGCCTCGTTATGCTTTGCCCCTTTGCCTTGTCTTGCTTTGCCATTTTGCCTTTCCTTGCATTGCCCTTTTGCCTTACCTAGCCTTGACATGCTTTGCCCTTTTGCCTTGCCTTGCCTTGTCATGCTTTGCCCTTTTCACTTGCTTTGCTTTGCCCTTTTGCCTTGCCTTTCCTTGTTTTGCCGTTTTCAATTTCCTTGCATTGCCTTACTTTCATCTTTGCATTGCCTTGACGTGTCTTCCTTATCCTTTCGCCTTGCCTTGCTTTGCTTTCCCCTTTTGCCTTGCCTTTCCATGCCTTGCTTTGCCCCTTTGCCTTACCTTGCCTTGCTTTGCGTTTTTGCCTTGCCTTGCTTTGCCTCTTTGCCTTGTCTTGCCTTGCCTTCCTTTCTCCTTTTGCCCTGATTTGCCTTGCCTTTCTTTTGACCTTTTGCCTTGCCTTGCCTTGCCATGCTTTGCTCTTTTTCCTTGCCTTGCTTTGCCCTTTTGTCTTGCCTTGCCTTGCCTTGCTTTGCCATTTTCCCTTGCCTTGCTTTCCCGCTTTGCCTTGCCTTTCCTTGCTTTGGCCTTTTTCCTGGCCTTGCCATGGTTTGTCCTTTTGACTTACCTTGCCTTGCCTTTCTTTGCCCTTTTGCCTGGCCTTGCATTGAGTTGCCCTTTTTCATTGCCTTGCCTTGCCATGCTTTGCCCTTTTGCCTTGCCTTGCTTTGCCATTTTGCCTTTCCTTGAATTGCCCTTTTGCCTTACCTTGCCTTGACTTGCTATACCCTTTTTCCTTGCCTTGTCTTGCTTTGCCATTTTGCCTTTCCTTGCATTGCCCTTTTGCCTTACCTTGCCTTGACATGCTTTGCCCTTTTGCCTTGCCTTGCCTTGTCATGCTTTGCCCTTTTGACTTGCTTTGCTTTGCCCTTTTGCCTTGCCTTTCCTTGTTTTGCCGTTTTGAATTGCCTTGCATTGCCTTACTTTCATCTTTGCCTTGCCTTGACGTGTCTTCCTTATCCTTTTGCCGTGCCTTGCTTTGCTTTCCCCTTTTGCCTTGCCTTTCCTTGCCTTTCTTTACCCTTTTGCCTTCCCTTGCCTTGCCTTTCCATGCCTTGCTTTGCCCCTTTGCCTTACCTTGCCTTGCTTTGCCCTTTTGCCTTGCCATACTTTGCCTCTTTGCCTTGTCTTGCCTTGCCTTCCTTTCTCCTTTCTCCTTCCTTTCTCCTACATTGCCTTACTTTCACATTTTGCCTTGCCTTACCTTGTCTTGCTTTGCCCTTTTGCTTTGCCTTGCCTTGCCATGCTTTGCCCATTTGCCTTCCCTTGTCTTGCTTTACTTTTCCGTTTTGACTTGCCTTGCTTTGCCCTTTTGCATTCCCTTGCCTTGCCTTACTTTGCCGTTTTGCCTTGCCTTGCTTTGCCCTTTTTCCTTGCCTTGCTTTGCCATTTTGCCTTTCCTTGCATTGTCATTTTGCCTTTGCTTGCATTGCCCTTTTGCCTTACCTTGCCTTGCTTTGCCCTTTTTCCTTGCCATGCCTTGCTTTGCCCTTTTGATTTGCATTGCATTGCCTTACTTTGACATTTTGCCTTGCCTGACTTGTCTTGCTTTTCCCTTTTGCTTTGCCTTGCCTTGCCTTTCCATGCCTTGCTTTGCCCCTTTGCCTTACCTTGCCTTGCTTTGCCCTTTTGCCTTGCCTTGCTTTGCCTCTTTGCCTTGTCTTGCCTTGCCTTCCTTTCTCCTTTTGCCCTGATTTGCCTTGCCTTTCTTTTGACCTTTTGCCTTGCCTTGCATTGCCATGCTTTGCTCTTTTTCCTTGCCTTGCTTTGCCCTTTTGTCTTGCCTTGCCTTGCCTTGCTTTGCCATTTTCCCTTGCCTTGCTTTCCCCTTTTGCCTTGCCTTTCCTTGCTTTGGCCTTTTTCCTGGCCTTGCCATGGTTTGTCATTTTGACTTACCATGCCTTGCCTTTCTTTGCAGTTTTCCTGGCCTTGCATTGAGTTGCCCTTTTTCCTTGCCTTGCCTTGCCATTCTTTGCCCTTTTGCCTTGCCTTGCTTTGCCATTTTGCCTTTCCTTGAATTGCCCTTTTGCCTTACCTTGCCTTGACTTGCTATACCCTTTTTCCTTGCCTTGCCTTGTCATGCTTTGCCCTTTTGACTTGCCTTGCTTTGCCCTTTTGCCTTGCTTTGCCTCGTTATGCTTTGCCCCTTTGCCTTGTCTTGCTTTGCCATTTTGCCTTTCCTTGCATTGCCCTTTTGCCTTACCTTGCCTTGACATGCTTTGCCCTTTTGCCTTGCCTTGCCTTGTCATGCTTTGCCCTTTTCACTTGCTTTGCTTTGCCCTTTTGCCTTGCCTTTCCTTGTTTTGCCGTTTTCAATTTCCTTGAATTGCCTTACTTTCATCTTTGCCTTGCCTTGACGTGTCTTCCTTTTCCTTTCGCCTTGCCTTGCTTTGCTTTCCCCTTTTGCCTTGCCTTTCCATGCCTTGCTTTGCCCCTTTGCCTTACCTTGCCTTGCTTTGCCTTTTTGCCTTGCCTTGCTTTGCCTCTGTGCCTTGTCTTGCCTTGCCTTCCTTTCTCCTTTTGCCCTGATTTGCCTTGCCTTTCTTTTGACCTTTTGCCTTGCCTTGCCTTGCCATGCTTTGCTCTTTTTCCGTGCCTTGCTTTGCCCTTTTGTCTTGCTTTGCCTTGCCTTGCTTTGCCATTTTCCCTTGCCTTGCTTTCCCGTTTTGCCTTGCCTTTCCTTGCTTTGGCCTTTTTCCTGGCCTTGCCATGGTTTGTCCTTTTGACTTACCTTGCCTTGCCTTTCTTTGCCCTTTTGCCTGGCCTTGCATTGAGTTGCCCTTTTTCATTGCCTTGCCTTGCCATGCTTTGCCCTTTTGCCTTGCCTTGCTTTGCCATTTTGCCTTTCCTTGAATTGCCCTTTTGCCTTACCTTTCCTTGACTTGCTATACCCTTTTTCCTTGCCTTGTCTTGCTTTGCCATTTTGCCTTTCCTTGCATTGCCCTTTTGCCTTACCTTGCCTTGACATGCTTTGCCCTTTTGCCTTGCCTTGCCTTGTCATGCTTTGCCCTTTTGATTTGCATTGCATTGCCTTACTTTGACATTTTCCCTTGCCTTACCTTGTCTTGCTTTGCCCTTTTGCTCTGCCTTGCCTTGCCTTTCCATGTCTTTGCTCTGCCCTTTTGCCTTCCCTTGTCTTGCTTTACTTTTCCGTTTTGACTTGCCTTGCTTTGCCCTTTTGCATTCCCTTGCCTTGTCTTATTTTGCCGTTTTGCCTTGCCTTGCTTTGCCCTTTTTCCTTGCCATGCCTTGCTTTGCCCTTTTGGTTTGCCTTACATTGCCTTACTTTGACATTTTACCTTGCCTTACCTTGTCTTGCTTTGCCCTTTTGCTTTGCCTTGCCTTGCCATGCTTTGCCCTTTTGCCTTGCCTTGCCTTGTCATGCTTTGCCCTTTTGCCATGCCTTGCTTTACCCTTTTGCCTTGCCTTTCCTTTCCTTGCTTTTCCCTTTGCCTTGCCTTCCATTGCTTTGCTCTTTTGCCTTGCCTCCCCTTGTTTTGCCCTTTTGCCTTACCTTGCCTTGACTTGCTATACCCTTTTTCCTTGCCTTGCCTTGTCATGCTTTGCCCTTTTGACTTGCCTTGCTTTGCCCTTTTGCCTTGACTTCCTTTGCCCTTTTGTCTTGCCTTGCCTTGCTTTGCCCTTTTGCCTTACATTGCCTAGCCTTGCTTTGCAGTTTTCCCTTGCCTTGCCTTGCCCTTTTTCCTTGCTTTGCCTTGTTATGCTTTGCCCTTTTGCCTTGTCTTGCTTTGCCATTTTGCCTTTCCTTGCATTGCCCTTTTGCCTTACCTTGCCTTGACATGCTTTGCCCTTTTGCCTTGCCTTGCCTTGTCATGCTTTGCCGTTTTGCCTTGCCTTGCTTTGCCCTTTTGCCTTGACTTGTTTTGCCGTTTTGATTTGCCTTGCATTGCCTTACTTTCATCTTTGCCTTGCCTTGACGTGTCTTGCTTATCCTTTTGCCTTGCCTTGCTTTGCTTTCCCCTTTTGCCTTGCCTTTCCTTGCCTTGCTTAGCCCTTTTCCCTTGCCTTGCCTTGCCTTTCCATGGATTGCTTTGCCCTTTTTCCTTGCCAAGCCTTGCTTTTCCCTTTTGATTGGCATTGCATTGCCTTACTTTGACATTTTGCCTTGTCTTACCTTGTCATGCTTTGCCCTTTTGCTTTGCCTTGCCTTGCCATGCTTTGCCCTTTTGCCTTGCCTTGCCTTGTCATGCTTTGCCCTTTTACCTTGCCTTGCTTTGCCATGTTGCCGTTTCTTCAATTGCCCTTTTTCCTTACCTTGCCTTGACTTGCTTTGCCATTTTGCCTTCCCTTGTCTTACCTTGCTTTCCCCTTTTGCCTTGCCTTGCCATGCTTTTCCCTTTTACCTTGCCTTGCTTTGCCATGTTGCCGTTTCTTCAATTGCCCTTTTTCCTTACCTTGCCTTGACTTGCTTTGCCCTTTTGCCTTGCCTTGCCTTGTCATGCTTTGCCGGTTTGCCTTGCCTTGCTTTGCCATTTTGCCTTCCCTTGCATTGCTTTTCCCGTTTGCCTTGCCTTGCCATGCTTTGCCCTTTTGCCTTGTCTGGCCTTGCCTTGCTTTGCCCTTTTGCCTTGCCCTGCCTTGCTTTGCCTCCTTGCTTTCTCTTGCCTTGCCTTCCTTTCTCCTTTTGCCCTGATTTGCCTTGCCTTTCTTCTGACCTTTCGCCTTGCCGTGACATGCTTTCCTCTTTTTCCTTCCCTTGCTTTGCCCTTTTCTCTTACCTTGCCTTGACTTGATTTTCCCTTTTGCCTTGCCTTACTTGCTTTGCTCTTTTGCCTTGCCTTCCCTTGCTTTGCCATTTTGCCTTCTCTTGTCTTACCTTGCTTTCCCCTTTTGCCTTGCCTTGCCTTCCTTTGCCCTATTGTCTTGCTTTGCCTTGCTTTGCCCTTTTGCCTTACATTGCCTAGCCTTGCTTTGCAGTTTTCCCTTGCCTTGCCTTGCCCTTTTTCCTTGCCTTGTCTTGCCATGCTTTTCCCTTTTGCCTTGCCTTGCTTTGCCATTTTGCCTTTCCTTGCATTGCCCTTTTGCCTTACCTTGCCTTGCTTTGCCATTTTCCCTTGCCTTGCCTTGCCTTTCCATGCCTTGCTTTGCCCTTTTTCCTTGCCAAGCCTTGCTTTTCCCTTTTGATTGGCATTGCATTGCCTTACTTTGACATTTTGCCTTGTCTTACCTTGTCATGCTTTGCCCTTTTGCTTTGCCTTGCCTTGCCATGCTTTGCCCTTTTGCCTTGCCTTGCCTTGTCATGCTTTGCCCTTTTGCCTTGCCTTTCCTTTCCTTGCTTTTCCCTTTTGCCTTGCCTTCCCTTGCTTTGCCATTTTGCCTTACCTTGTCTTACCTTGCTTTCCCCTTTTGCCTTGCCTAGCCATGCTTTGCCCTTTTGCCTTGCCTTGCTTACCATTTTGCCTTTTCTTGCATTGCCCTTCTTCCTTACCTTGCCTTGACTTGCTTTGCCCTTTTGCCTTGCCTTGCCTTGTCATGCTTTGCCGGTTTGCCTTGCCTTGCTTTGCCATTTTGCCTCCCTTGCATTGCTTTTCCCGTTTGCCTTGCCTTGCCATGCTTTGCCCTTTTGCCTTGTCTGGCCTTGCTTTGGTTTGCCCTTTTACCTTGATTTGCCTTGCCTTGATTTGCCCTTTTTCCCGGCCTTGCCTTGCATTGCCCTTTTGTCTTGCCTTACCTTACCTTGCTTTGTACTTTTGCCTTGCTTTGCCTTGATTTGCCCTTCTTTGCACTTTTACCTTGCCTTGCTTTGCCCTTTTGCCTTGCCTTGCCTTGCTTTGCCTCCTTGCTTTCTCTTGCCTTGCCTTCCTTTCTCCTTTTGCCCTGATTTGCCTTGCCTTTCTTCTGACCTTTTGCCTTGCCGTGACATGCTGTGCTCTTTTTCCTTCCCTTCCCTTTCCTTCCCTTTTCTCTTACCTTGCCTTGACTTGCTTTTCTCTTTTGCCTTGCCTTCCCTTGCTTTGCTCTTTTGCCTTGCCTTCCCTTGCTTTGCCATTTTGCCTTCCCTTGTCTTACCTTGCTTTCCCCTTTTGCCTTGCCTTGCCTTCCTTTGCCCTTTTGTCTTGCTTTGCCTTGCTTTGCCCTTTTGCCTTACATTGCCTAGCCTTGCTTTGCAGTTTTCCCTGGCCTTGCCTTACCCTTTTTCCTTGCCTTGTCTTGCCATGCTTTTCCCTTTTGCCTTGCCTTGCTTTGCCATTTTGCCTTTCCTTGCATTGCCCTTTTGCCGTACCTTGCCTTGTTTGCCCTTTTCCCTTGCCTTGCCTTGCCTTTCCATGCCTTGCTTTGCCCTTTTTCCTTGCCATGCCTTGCTTTGCCCTTTTGATTTGCATTACATTGTCTTACTTTCACATTTGCCTTGCCTTACCTTGTCTTGCTTTGCCCTTTTGCTTTGCCTTGCCTTGCCATGCTTTGCCCTTTTGCCTTCCGTTGTCTTGCTTTACCTTTCCGTTTTGACTTGCCTTGCTTTGCCCTTTTGCATTCCCTTGCCTTTACTTACTTTACCGTTTTGCCTTGCCTTGCTTTGCTCTTTTTCCTTGCCTTGTCTTGCTATGCTTTTCCCTTTTGCCTTGCCTAGCTTTGCCATTTTACCTTTCCTTGCATTGCCCTTTTGCCTTACCTTGCCTTGCTTTGCCCTTTTCCCTTGCCTTGCCTTGCCTTTCCATGCCTTGCTTTGTTCTTTTGCCTTCCCTTGCCTTGCTTTACTTTTCCTTTTTGCCTTGCCTTGCTTTGCCCTTTTGCCTTCCCTTGTCTTGCTTTACTTTTCCGTTTTGACTTGCCTTGCTTTGCCCTTTTGCATTCCCTTGCCTTGCCTTACTTTGACATTTTGCCTTGCCTTACCTTGTCTGGCTTTGCCTTTTTGCTTTGCCTTGCCTTGACATGCTTTGCCCTTTTGCCTTGCCTTTCCTTGCCATGCTTTGCCCTTTTGCCTTTCCTTTCCTTGCTTTGCTTTGCTCTTTTGCCTTGCCTTCCCTTGCTTTGCCCTTTTGCCTTACCATGCCTTGACTTGCTTTGCCCTTTTGCCTTGCCTTGCTTTGCCATTTTGCCTTTCCTTGCATTGCCCTTTTGACTTACCTTGCCTTGCCTTGCTTTTCCCTTTTGCTTTGCCTTGCCTTGCCTTTCCATGTCTTGCTTTGCCCTTTTGCCTTCCCTTGCCTTGCTTTACTTTTCCTTTTTCCCTTGCCTATCTTTGCTCTTTTGCCTTCCCTTGCCTTGCCTTACTTTGGCGTTTTGCCTTGCCTTGCTTTGCCCTTTTGCCTTGCCTTGCTTTGCCCTTTTGCCTTGCCTTGCCTTGTTCTGCCGTTTTGATTTGCCTTGCATTGCCTTACTTTCATCTTTGCCTTGCCTTGACGTGTCTTGCTTATCCTTTTGCCTTGCCTTGCTTTGCTTTCCCCTTTTGCCTTGCCTTTCCTTGCCTTGCTTTGCCCTTTTCCCTTGCTTTGCCTTGCCTTTCCATGCCTTGCTTTGCCCTTTTTCCTTGCCATGCCTTGCTTTGCCCTTTTGATTTGCATTGCATTGCCTTACTTTGACATTTTGCCTTGCCTTACCTTGTCTTGCTTTGCCCTTTTGCTTTGCCTTGCCTTGCCATGCTTTGCCCTTTTGCCTTGCCTTGCCTTGTCATGCTTTGCCCTTTTGCCTTGCATTTCCTTTTCTTGCTTTTCCCTTTTGCCTTGCCTTCCCTTGCTTTGCTCTTTTTCCTTGCCTTCCCTTGCTTTTCCCTTTTACCTTCCCTTGCCTTACCTTGCTTTCCCCTTTTACCATGCCTTGCCATGCTTTGCCCTTTTGCCTTGCCTTGCTTTGCCATTTTGCCTTTCCTTGCATTGCCCTTTTGCCTTACCTTGCCTTGACTTGCTTTGCCCTTTTGCCCTGCCTTGCCTTGTCATGCTTTGCCGTTTTGCCTTGCCTTTCTTTGCCCTTTTGCCTTGCCTTGTTTTGCCGTTTTGATTTGCCTTGCATTGCCTTACTTTGATCTTTGCCTTGCCTTGACGTGTCTTGCTTATTCTTTTGCCTTGTCTTGCTTTGGTTTCCCCTTTTGCCTTACCTTGCCTTGCCTTGCTTTGACCTTCTGCATTGCCTTGCCTTGCCTTTCCATGCCTTGCTTTGCCCTTTTGCCTTCCCTTGTCTTGCTTTACTTTTCCGTTTTGACTTGCCTTGCTTGCACTTTTGCCTTCCCTTGCCTTGCCTTACTTTGCCGTTTTGCCTTGCCTTGCTTTCCACTTTTGCCTTGCCTTGCCTTGTTTTGCCCTTTTGATTTGCCTTGCATTGCCTTACTTTCATCCTTGCCTTGCCTTGACGTGTCTTGCTTATCCTTTTGCCTTGTCTCGCTTTGCTTTCCCCTTTTGCTTTGCCTTTCCATGCCTTGCTTTGCCCTTTTTCCTTGCCATGCCTTGCTTTGCCCTTTTGATTTGCATTGCATTGCCTTACTTTGACATTTTGCCTTGCCTTACCTTGTCTTGCTTTGCCCTTTTGCTTTGCCTTGCCTTGCCTTTCCATGTCTTGCTTTGCCCTTTTGCCTTCCCTTGTCTTGCTTTACTTTTCCGTTTTGACTTGCCTTGCTTTGCCCTTTTGCATTCCCTTGCCTTGCCTTATTTTGCCGTTTTGCCTTGCCTTGCTTTGCCCTTTTTCCTTGCCATGCCTTGCTTTGCCCTTTTGATTTGCCTTACATTGCCTTACTTTGACATTTTGCCTTGCCTTACCTTGTCTTGCTTTGCCCTTTTGCTTTGCCTTGCCTTGCCATGCTTTGCCCTTTTGCCTTGCCTTGCCTTGTCATGCTCTGTCCTTTTGCCATGCCTTGCTTTGCCCTTTTGCCTTGCCTTTCCTTTCCTTGCTTTTCCCTTTTGCCTTGCCTTCCCTTGCTTTGCTCTTTTGCCTTGCCTTCCCTTGCTTTGCACTTTTGCCTTACCTTGCCTTGCCATGCTTTGCCCTTTTGCCTTGCCTTGCTTTGCCATTTTGCCTTTCCTTGCATTGCCCTTTTGACTTACCTTGCCTTGCCTTGCTTTTACCTTTTGCTTTGCCTTGCCTTGCCTTTCCATGTCTTGCTTTGCCCTTTTGCCTTCCCTTGCCTTGCTTTACTTTTCCGTTTTTCCATGCCTTGCTTTGCCCTTTTGCCTTCCCTTGCCTTGCCTTACTTTGCCGTTTTGCCTTGCCTTGCTTTGCCTTTTTGCCTTGCCTTGCCTTGTTTTGCCGTTTTGATTTGCCTTGCATTGCCTTACTTTCATCTTTGCCTTGCCTTGACGTGTCTTGCTTATCCTTTTGCCTTGCCTTGCTTTGCTTTCCCCTTTTGCCTTGCCTTTCCTTGCCTTGCTTTGCCCTTTTCCCTTGCCTTGCCTTGCCTTTCCATGCCTTGCTTTGCCCTTTTTCCTTGCCATGCCTTGCTTTGCCGTTTTGATTTGCATACATTGCCTTACTTTGACATTTTGCCTTGCCTTACCTCGTCTTGCTTTGCTCTTTTGCTTTGCCTTTCCTTGCCATGCTTTGCCCTTTTGCCTTGCCTTGCCTTGCCATGCTTCGCCCTTTTGCCATGCCTTGCTTTGCCCTTTTGTCTTGCCTTTCCCTTCCTTGCTTTTCCCTTTTGCCTTACCTTCCCTTGCTTTGCTCTTTTGCCTTGCCTTCCCTTGATTTGCCCTTTTCCCTTACCTTGCCTTAACTTGCTTTGCCCTTTTGATTTGCCTTGCCTTGCCTTTCCATGTCTATCTTTGCCCTTTTGCCTTTCCTTGCCTTGTTTTGCCGTTTTGATTTGCATTGCATTGCCTTACTTTGACATTTTGCCTTGCCTTGTCATGCTTTGCCCTTTTGCCATGCGTCACTTTGCCCTTTTGCCTTGACTTTCCTTTCCTTGCTTTTCCCTTTTGCCTTGCCTCCCCTTGCTTTGCCCTTTTGCCTTGCCTTGCCTTGTCATGCTTTGCCGTTTTGCCTTGCCTTGCTTTGCCCTTTTGCCTTGCCTTTCCTTGCCTTGCTTAGCCCTTTTCCCTTGCCTTGCCTTGCCTTTCCATGGCTTGCTTTGCCCTTTCTCCTTGCCATGACTTGCTTTTCCCTTTTGATTGGCATTGCATTGCCTTACTTTGACATTTTGCCTTGTCCTACCTTGTCGTGCTTTGCCCTTTTGCTTTGCCTTGCCTTGCCATGCTTTGCCCTTTTGCCTTGCCTTGCCTTGTCATTCTTTGCCCTTTTGCCTTGCCTTTCCTTTCCTTGCTTTTCCCTTTTGCCTTGCCTTCCCTTGCTTTGCTCTTTTGCCTTGCCTTGCTTTGCCATTTTGCCTTTTCTTGCATTGCCCTTTTTCCTTACCTTGCCTTGACTTGCTTTGCCCTTTTGCCTTGCCTTGCCTTGTCATGCTTTGCCGGTTTGCCTTGCCTTGCTTTGCCATTTTGCCTTCCCTTGCATTGCTTTTCCCGTTTGCCTTGCCTTGCCATGCTTTGCCCTTTTGCCTTGTCTGGCCTTGCTTTGGTTTGTCCTTTTGCCTTGATTTGCCTTGCCTTGATTTGCCCTTTTTCCCGGCCTTGCCTTGCATTGCCCTTTTGTCTTGCCTTGCCTTACCTTTCTTTGTACTTTTGCCTTGCTTTGCCTTGATTTGCCCTTCTTTGCCCTTTTACCTTGCCTTGCTTTGCCCTTTTGCCTTGTCTTGCCTTGCTTTGCCTCCTTGCTTTCTCTTGCCTTGCCTTCCTTTCTCCTTTTGCCCTGATTTGCCTTGCCTTTCTTCTGACCTTTTCCTTGCCGTGACATGCTTTGCTCTTATTCCTTGCCTTGCTTTGCCCTTTTCTCTTACCTTGCCTTGAATTGCATTGCCATTTTGCCTTGCCTTGCTTTCCCCTTTTGCCTTGCCTTGCCTTCCTTTGCCCTTTTGTCTTGCCTTGCCTTGCTTTGCCCTTTTGCCTTACATTGCCTAGCCTTGCTTTGCAGTTTATCCTTGCCTTGCCTTGCCCTTTTTCCTTGCCTTGCCTTGCCATGCTTTGCCCTTTTGCCTTGCCTTGCTTTGCCATTTTGCCTTTCCTTGCATTGCCCTTTTGCCTTACCTTGCCTTGCTTTGCCCTTTTCCCTTGCCTTGCCTTGCCTTTCCATGCCTTGCTTTGCCCTTTTTCCTTGCCATGCCTTGCTTTGCCCTTTTGATTTGCATTGCATTGCCTTACCTTGACATTTTGCCTTGCCTAACCTTGTCTTGCTTTTCCCTTTTGCTTTGCCTTGCCTTGCTTTTCCATGTCTTGCTTTGCCCTTTTTCCTTGCCATGCCTTGCTTTGCCCTTTTGATTTGCATTACAATGCCTTACTTTGACATTTTGCCTTGCCTTACCTTGTCTGGCTTTGCCCTTTTGCTTTGCCTTGCCTTGACATGCTTTGCCCTTTTGCCTTGCCTTTCCTTGCCATGCTTTGCCCTTTTTCCTTCCCTTGTCTTGCTTTACCTTTCCGTTTTGACTTGCCTTGCTTTGCCCTTTTGCATTCCCTTGCCTTTACTTACTTTACCGTTTTGCCTTGCCTTGCTTTGCTCTTTTTCCTTGCCTTGTCTTGCTATGCTTTTCCCTTTTGCCTTGCCTAGCTTTGCCATTTTGCCTTTCCTTGCATTGCCCTTTTGCCTTACCTTGCCTTGCTTTGCCCTTTTCCCTTGCCTTGCCTTGCCTTTCCATGCCTTGCTTTGCCCTTTTGCCTTCCCTTGCCTTGCTTTACTTTTCCTTTTTGCCTTGCTTGCTTTGCCCTTTTGCCTTCCCTTGTCTTGCTTTACTTTTCCGTTTTGACTTGCCTTGCTTTGCCCTTTTGCATTCCCTTGCCTTGCCTTACTTTGACATTTTGCCTTGCCTTACCTTGTCTGGCTTTGCCTTTTTGTTTTGCCTTGCATTGACATGCTTTGCCCTTTTGCCTTGCCTTTCCTTGCCATGCTTTGCCCTTTTGCCATGCCTTGCTTTGCTTTGCTCTTTTGCCTTGCCTTCCCTTGCTTTGCCCTTTTGCCTTACCATGCCTTGACTTGCTTTGCCCTTTTGCCTTGCCTTGCTTTGCCATTTTGCCTTTCCTTGCATTGCCCTTTTGACTTACCTTGCCTTGCCTTGCTTTTCCCTTTTGCTTTGCCTTGCCTTGCCTTTCCATGTCTTGCTTTGCCCTTTTGCCTTCCCTTGCCTTGCTTTACTTTTCCTTTTTGCCTTGCCTTGCTTTGCCCTTTTGCCTTGCATTTCCTTGTCTTGCTTTGTCCTTTTGCATTGCCTTGCCTTGCCTTTACGTGCCTTGCTTTGCCCTTTTGCCTTGCCTTGCAATTTTCATTTGCATTGCATTGCCTTACTTTGAAATTTTGCCTTGCCTTACCTTGTCTTTCTTTGCCCTTTCTTTGGGCTTTCTTTCCCCTTTCTTTGGGCTTTCTTTCCCCTTTCTTTGAGCTTTCTTTCCCCTTCCTTTGGGCTTTCTTTGGGCTTTCTTTCCAATTTCTTTCCCCTTTCTTTGGGCTTTCTTTCCCCTTTCTTTGGGGTTTCTTTCCCCTTTCTTTGGGCTTTCTTTGGGCTTTCTTTGGGCTTTCTTTCCCCTTTCTTTGGGCATTCTTTCCCCTGTCTTTGGGCTTTCTTTCCCCTTTCTTTGGGCTTTCTTTCCCCTTTCTTTGGGCATTCTTTGGACTTTCTTTCCCCTTTCTTTGGGCTTTCTTTCCCCTTTCTTTGAGCTTTCTTTCCCCTTTCTTTGGGCTTTCTTTGGGCTTTCTTTCCCCTTTCTTTGGGCTTTCTTTCCCCTTTCTTTGGGCTTTCTTTCCAATTTCTTTCCCCTTTCTTTCCCCTTTCTTTCCCCTTTCTTTGGGGTTTCTTTCCCCTTTCTTTGGGCTTTCTTTGGGCTTTCTTTGGGCTTTCTTTCCCCTTTCTTTGGGCATTCTTTCCCCTGTCTTTGGGCTTTCTTTCCCCTTTCTTTGGGCTTTCTTTCCCCTTTCTTTGGGCTTTCTTTCCCCTTTTTTTGGGCTTTTTTTCCCGTTTCTTTGGGCTTTCTTTTCCCTTTCCTTGGGCTTTCTTTCCCCTTTCTTTGGGCTTTCTTTCCCCTTTCTTTCCCCTTTCTTTGGGCTTTCTTTGGGCTTTCTTTCCCCTTTCTTTGGGCTTTCTTTTCCCTTTCTTTGGGCTTTCTTTCCCCTTTCTTTCCCCTTTCTTTGGGCTTTCTTTGGGCTTTCTTTCCCCTTTCTTTGGGCTTTCTTTGGGCTTTCTTTCCCCTTTCTTTGGGCTTTCTTTCCCCTTTCTTTGGGCTTTCTTTGGGCTTTCTTTCATCTTTCTTTGGGCTTTCTTTCATCTTTCTTTGGGCTTTCTTTCCCCTTTCTTTGGGATTTCTTTCCCCTTTCTTTGGGATTTCTTTCCCCTTTCTTTGGGCTTTCTTTCCCCTTTCTTTCCTCTTTCCTTGGGCTTTCTTTCCCCTTTCTTTGGGCTTTCTTTCTCCTTTCTTTCCCCTTTCTTTGGGCTTTCTTTCCCCTTTCTTTGGGCTTTCTTTGGGCTTTCTTTCCCCTTTTTTTGGGCTTTCTTTCCCCTTTCTTTGGGCTTTCTTTCTCCTTTCCTTGGGGTTTCTTTCCCCTTTCTTTGGGCTTTCTTTCCCTTTTCTTTGAGCTTTCTTTCCCCTTTCTTTGGTCTTTCTTTCCCCTTTCTTTGGGCTTTCTTTCCCCTTTCTTTCCCTTTTCTTTGAGCTTTCTTTCCCCTTTCTTTGGTCTTTCTTTCCCCTTTCTTTGGGCTTTCTTTCCCCTTTCTTTGGGCTTTCTTTCCCCTTTCTTTGGGCTTTCTTTCCCCTTTCTTTGAGCTTTATTTCCCCTTTCTTTGGGCTTTCTTTGGGCTTTCTTTCCCATTTCTATGGGCTTTCTATCGTCTTTCTTTGGGCTTTCTTTCCGCTTTCTTTGGGCTTTCTTTCCCCTTTCTTTCCCCTTTCTTTGGGCTTTCTTTGGGCTTTCTTTCCCCATTCTTGGTGCTTTCTTTCCCCTTTCTTTGGGCTTTCTTTCCCCTTTCTTTGGGCTTTCTTTCTCCTTTCTTTGGGCTTTCTTTCGGCTTTCTTTGGGCTTTCTTTGGGCTTTCTTTCCCCTTTCTTTGGGCTTGCTTTCCCCTTTCTTTGGGCTTGATTTCCCCTTTCTTTTGCTTTCTTTCCCCTTTCTTTCCCCTTTCTTTCTCCTTTCTTTGGGCTTTATTTCCCCTTTCTTTGTGCTTTCTTTCCCCTTTCTTTGGGCTTTCTCTCTCCTTTCTTTGGGCTTTCTTTCCCATTTCTTTGGGCATTCTTTCCCCTTTCTTTGGGCTTTCTTTGAGCTTTCATTCCCCTGTCTTTGGGCTTTCTTTGGGCTTTCTTTCCCCTTTCTTTCCCCTTTCTTTGGGCTTTCATTCCCCTTTCTTTCCCATTTCTTTGGGCTTTCTTTCCCCTTTCTTTCCCCTTTCTTTGGACTTTCTTTGGGCTTTCTTTCCCCTTTGTTTGGGATTTCTTTCCCCTTTTATTCCCCTTTCTTTGGGCTATCTTTCCCCCTTTTTTTCCCTTTCTTTGGGCTTTCTTTCCCCTTTCTTTCCCCTTTCTTTGGGCTTTCTTTGGGCTTTCTTTCCCCTTTTCTTTGGGCTTTCTTTCCCCTTTCTTTGGGCTTTTTTTCCCCTTTCTTTGGGCTTTCTTTCCCCTTTCTTTGGTCTGTTCTTTCCCCTTTCTTTGGGCTTTCTTTCCCCTTTCTTTCCCCTTTCTTTGGGCTTTCTTTGGGCTTTCTTTCCCCTTTCTTTGGTCTTTCTTTTCCCTTTCCTTGGGCTTTCTTTCCCCTTTCTTTGGGCTTTCTTTCCCATTTCTTTGGGCTTTCTTTCCCCTTTCTTTCCCCTTTCTTTCCCCTTTCTTTGGGGTTTCTTTCCCCTTTCTTTGGGCTTTCTTTGGGCTTTCTTTCCCCTTTCTTTGTGCTTTCTTTGGGCTTTTTTTCCCCTTTCTTTGGGCTTTCTTTGGGCTTTCTTTCCCATTTCTTTAGGCTTTCTTTGGGCTTTCTTTCTCCTTTCTTTGAGCTTTCTTTTCCCTTTCTTTGGTCTTTCCTTCCCCTTTCTTTGGGCTTTCTTTCCCCTTTCTTTCCCCTTTCTTTGGGCTTTCTTTGGCCTTTCTTTCCCCTTTCTTTGGGCTTTCTTTGGGCTTTCTTTCCCCTTTCTTTGGGCTTTCTTTCCCCTTTCTTTGGGCTTTCTTTCCCCTTTCTTTGGGCTTTCTTTCCCCTTTCTTTGGGCTTTCTTTGGGCTTTCTTTCCCCTTTCTTTGGGTTTCTTTCAACTTTCTTTGGGCTTTCTGTGGGCTTTCTTTGGGCTTTCTTTCCCCTTTCTTTGGGCTTTCTTTGGGCTTTCTTTCCCCTTTCTTTGGTCTTTCCTTCCCCTTTCTTTGGGCTTTCTTTCCCCTTTCTTTCCCCTTTCTTTGGGCTTTCTTTGGGCTTTCTTTCCCCTTTCTTTGGGCTTTCTTTGGGCTTTCTTTCCCCTTTCTTTGGGCTTTCTTTCCCCTTTCTTTGGGCTTTCTTTCCCCTTTCTTTGGGCTTTCTTTCCCCTTTCTTTGGGCTTTCTTTGGGCTTTCTTTGGGCTTTCTTTCCCCTTTCTTTGGGCTTTCTTTGGGCTTTCTTTCCCCTTTCTTTGGGTTTCTTTCAACTTTCTTTGGGCTTTCTGTGGGCTTTCTTTGGGCTTTCTTTCCCCTTTCTTTGGGCTTTCTTTCCCATTTCTTTGGGCTTTCTTTCCCCTTTCTTTGGGCTTTTTTTGGGCTTTCTTTACCCTGTCTTTGGGCTTTCTTTGGGCTCTCTTTCCCCTTTCTTTCCCCTTTCTTTGGGCTTTCATTCCCCTTTCTTTCCCATTTCTTTGGGCTTTCTTTCCCCTTTCTTTGGGCTTTCTTTCCAATTTCTTTCCCCTTTCTTTCCCCTTTCTTTCCCCTTTCTTTGGGGTTTCTTTCCCCTTTCTTTCCCCTTTCTTTGGGCTTTCTTTGGGCTTTCTTTCCCCTTTCTTTGGGCATTCTTTCCCCTGTCTTTGGGCTTTCTTTCCCCTTTCTTTGGGCTTTCTTTCCCCTTTCTTTGGGCTTTCTTTCCCCTTTTTTTGGGCTTTTTTTCCCGTTTCTTTGGGCTTTCTTTTCCCTTTCCTTGGGCTTTCTTTCCCCTTTCTTTGGGCTTTCTTTCCCCTTTCTTTCCCCTTTCTTTGGGCTTTCTTTGGGCTTTCTTTCCCCTTTCTTTGGGCTTTCTTTTCCCTTTCTTTGGGCTTTCTTTCCCCTTTCTTTCCCCTTTCTTTGGGCTTTCTTTGGGCTTTCTTTCCCCTTTCTTTGGGCTTTCTTTGGGCTTTCTTTCCCCTTTCTTTGGGCTTTCTTTCCTCTTTCTTTGGGCTTTCTTTGGGCTTTCTTTCATCTTTCTTTGGGCTTTCTTTCATCTTTCTTTGGGCTTTCTTTCCCCTTTCTTTGGGATTTCTTTCCCCTTTCTTTGGGATTTCTTTCCCCTTTCTTTGGGCTTTCTTTCCCCTTTCTTTCCTCTTTCCTTGGGCTTTCTTTCCCCTTTCTTTGGGCTTTCTTTCTCCTTTCTTTCCCCTTTCTTTCCCCTTTCTTTCCACTTTCTTTCCCCTTTCTTTCCCCTTTCTTTCCACTTTCTTTCCCCTTTCTTTCCCCTTTCTTTGGGCTTTCTTTCCCCTTTCTTTGGGCTTTCTTTGGGCTTTCTTTCCCCTTTTTTTGGGCTTTCTTTCCCCTTTCTTTGGGCTTTCTTTCTCCTTTCCTTGGGGTTTCTTTCCCCTTTCTTTGGGCTTTCTTTCCCCTTTCTTTGGGCTTTCTTTCCCCTTTCTTTGGGCTTTCTTTCCCCTTTCTTTGGGCTTTCTTTCCCCTTTCTTTCCCTTTTCTTTGAGCTTTCTTTCCCCTTTCTTTGGTCTTTCTTTCCCCTTTCTTTGGGCTTTCTTTCCCCTTTCTTTGGGCTTTCTTTCCCCTTTCTTTGGGCTTTCTTTCCCCTTTCTTTGAGCTTTATTTCCCCTTTCTTTGGGCTTTCTTTGGGCTTTCTTTCCCATTTCTATGGGCTTTCTATCGTCTTTCTTTGGGCTTTCTTTCCGCTTTCTTTGGGCTTTCTTTCCCCTTTCTTTCCCCTTTCTTTGGGCTTTCTTTGGGCTTTCTTTCCCCATTCTTGGTGCTTTCTTTCCCCTTTCTTTGGGCTTTCTTTCCCCTTTCTTTGGGCTTTCTTTCTCCTTTCTTTGGGCTTTCTTTCGGCTTTCTTTGGGCTTTCTTTGGGCTTTCTTTCCCCTTTCTTTGGGCTTGCTTTCCCCTTTCTTTGGGCTTGATTTCCCCTTTCTTTGGGCTTTCTTTCCCCTTTCTTTCCCCTTTCTTTCTCCTTTCTTTGGGCTTTATTTCCCCTTTCTTTGTGCTTTCTTTCCCCTTTCTTTGGGCTTTCTCTCTCCTTTCTTTGGGCTTTCTTTCCCATTTCTTTGGGCATTCTTTCCCCTTTCTTTGGGCTTTCTTTGAGCTTTCATTCCCCTGTCTTTGGGCTTTCTTTGGGCTTTCTTTCCCCTTTCTTTCCCCTTTCTTTGGGCTTTCATTCCCCTTTCTTTCCCATTTCTTTGGGCTTTCTTTCCCCTTTCTTTCCCCTTTCTTTGGACTTTCTTTGGGCTTTCTTTCCCCTTTGTTTGGGATTTCTTTCCCCTTTTATTCCCCTTTCTTTGGGCTATCTTTCCCCCTTTTTTTCCCTTTCTTTGGGCTTTCTTTCCCCTTTCTTTCCCCTTTCTTTGGGCTTTCTTTGGGCTTTCTTTCCCCTTTTCTTTGGGCTTTCTTTCCCCTTTCTTTGGGCTTTTTTTCCCCTTTCTTTGGGCTTTCTTTCCCCTTTCTTTGGTCTGTTCTTTCCCCTTTCTTTGGGCTTTCTTTCCCCTTTCTTTGGGCTTTCTTTCCCCTTTCTTTGGGCTTTCTTTCCCCTTTCTTTGGTCTTTCTTTTCCCTTTCCTTGGGCTTTCTTTCCCCTTTCTTTGGGCTTTCTTTCCCCTTTCTTTGGGCTTTCTTTCCCCTTTCTTTCCCCTTTCTTTCCCCTTTCTTTGGGGTTTCTTTCCCCTTTCTTTGGGCTTTCTTTGGGCTTTCTTTCCCCTTTCTTTGTGCTTTCTTTGGGCTTTTTTTCCCCTTTCTTTGGGCTTTCTTTGGGCTTTCTTTCCCATTTCTTTAGGCTTTCTTTGGGCTTTCTTTCTCCTTTCTTTGAGCTTTCTTTTCCCTTTCTTTGGTCTTTCCTTCCCCTTTCTTTGGGCTTTCTTTCCCCTTTCTTTCCCCTTTCTTTGGGCTTTCTTTGGCCTTTCTTTCCCCTTTCTTTGGGCTTTCTTTGGGCTTTCTTTCCCCTTTCTTTGGGCTTTCTTTCCCCTTTCTTTGGGCTTTCTTTCCCCTTTCTTTGGGCTTTCTTTGGGCTTTCTTTCCCCTTTCTTTGGGTTTCTTTCAACTTTCTTTGGGCTTTCTGTGGGCTTTCTTTGGGATTTCTTTCCCCTTTCTTTGGGCTTTCTTTGGGCTTTCTTTCCCCTTTCTTTGGTCTTTCCTTCCCCTTTCTTTGGGCTTTCTTTCCCCTTTCTTTCCCCTTTCTTTGGGCTTTCTTTGGGCTTTCTTTCCCCTTTCTTTGGGCTTTCTTTGGGCTTTCTTTCCCTTTTCTTTGGGCTTTCTTTCCCCTTTCTTTGGGCTTTCTTTCCCCTTTCTTTGGGCTTTCTTTCCCCTTTCTTTGGGCTTTCTTTGGGCTTTCTTTGGGCTTTCTTTCCCCTTTCTTTGGGCTTTCTTTGGGCTTTCTTTCCCCTTTCTTTGGGTTTCTTTCAACTTTCTTTGGGCTTTCTGTGGGCTTTCTTTGGGCTTTCTTTCCCCTTTCTTTGGGCTTTCTTTCCCCTTTCTTTGGGCTTTCTTTCCCCTTTCTTTGGGCTTTCTTTCCCATTTCTTTGGGCTTTCTTTCCCATTTCTTTGGGCTTTTTTTGGGCTTTCTTTACCCTGTCTTTGGGCTTTCTTTGGGCTCTCTTTCCCCTTTCTTTCCCCTTTCTTTGGGCTTTCATTCCCCTTTCTTTCCCATTTCTTTGGGCTTTCTTTCCCCTTTCTTTCCCCTTTCTTTGGACTTTCTTTGGGCTTTCTTTCCCCTTTGTTTGGGCTTTCTTTCCCCTTTTATTCCCCTTTCTTTGGGCTATCTTTCCCCCTTTTTTTCCCTTTCTTTGGGCTTTCTTTCCCCTTTCTTTGGGCTTTCTTTCCCCTTTCTTTCCCCTTTCTTTCCACTTCCTTTCCCCTTTCTTTCCCCTTTCTTTCCCCTTTCTTTGGGCTTTCTTTCCCCTTTCTTTGGGCTTTCTTTGGGCTTTCTTTACCCTGTCTTTGGGCTTTCTTTGGGCTTTCTTTCCCCTTTCTTTGGGCTTTCTTTCCCCTTTCTTTGGTCTGTTCTTTCCCCTTTCTTTGGGCTTTCTTTCCCCTTTCTTTCCCCTTTCTTTGGGCTTTCTTTGGGCTTTCTTTCCCCTTTCTTTGGTCTTTCTTTCCCCTTTCTTTGGCCTTTCTTTCCCCTTTCTTTGGGCTTTCTTTCCCCTTTCTTTGGGCTTTCTTTCCCATTTCTTTCCCTTTTCTTTCCCCTTTCTTTCCCCTTTCTTTCCCCTTTCTTTCCCCTTTCTTTGGGGTTTCTTTCCCCTTTCTTTGGGCTTTCTTTGGGCTTTCTTTCCCCTTTCTTTGGGCTTTCTTTGGGCTTTCTTTCCCCTTTCTTTGGGCTTTCTTTGGGCTTTCTTTCCCCTTTGTTTGGGCTTTCTTTCCCCTTTCTTTGGGCTTTCTTTCTCCTTTCTTTGGGGTTTCTTTCCCCTTTCTTTGGGCTTTCTTTCCCTTTTCTTTGAGCTTTCTTTCCCCTTTCTTTGGTCCTTCTTTCCCCTTTCTTTGGGCTTTCTTTCCCCTTTCTTTCCATTTTCTTTGAGCTTTCTTTCCCCTTTCTTTGGTCTTTCTTTCCCCTTTCTTTGGGCTTTCTTTCCCCTTTCTTTCCCCTTTCTTTGGGCTTTCTTTCCCCTTTCTTTGGGCTTTCTTTCCCCTTTCTTTGAGCATTCTTTCCCCTTTCTTTGGGCTTTCTTTCCCATTTCTATGGGCTTTCTATCGTCTTTCTTTGGGCTTTCTTTCCCCTTTCTTTGGGATTTCTTTCCCCTTTCTTTGGGCGTTCTTTCCCCTTTCTTTGGGCTTTCTTTCCCCTTTCTTTCCCCATTCTTTCCCCTTTCTTTGGGGTTTCTTTCCCCTTTCTTTGGGCTTTCTTTGGGCTTTCTTTCCCCTTTCTTTGGGCTTTCTTTGGGCTTTCTTTCCCATTTCTTTAGGCTTTCTTTGGGCTTTCTTTCCCCTTTCTTTGGGCTTTCTTTCCCCTTTCTTTGGGCTTTCTTTCTCCTTTCTTTGAGCTTTCTTTCCCTTTTCTTTGGTCTTTCCTTCCCCTTTCTTTGGGCTTTCTTTCCCCTTTTTTTCCCCTTTCTTTGGGCTTTCTTTGGGCTTTCTTTCCCCTTTCTTTGGGCTTTCTTTGGGCTTTCTTTCCCCTTTCTTTGGGCTTTCTTTCCCCTTTCTTTTGGCTTTCTTTCCCCTTTCTTTGGGCTTTCTTTGGGCTTTCTTTCCCCTTTCTTTGGGCTTTCTTTGGGCTTTCTTTGGGCTTTCTTTGGGCTTTCTTTGGGCTTTCTTTGGGCTTTCTTTCCCCTTTCTTTGGGCTTTCTTTCAACTTTCTTTGGGCTTTCTGTGGGCTTTCTTTGGGCTTTCTTTGGGCTTTCTTTCCCCTTTCTTTGGGCTTTCTTTCCCCTTTCTTTGGGCTTTCTTTCCCCTTTCTTTGGGCTTTCTTTCCCCTTTCTTTGAGCTTTCTTTGGGCTTTCTTTACCCTGTCTTTTGGCTTTCTTTGGGCTTTCTTTCCCCTTTCTTTCCCCTTTCTTTGGGCTTTCATTCCCCTTTCTTTCCCATTTCTTTGGGCTTTCTTTCCCCTTTCTTTCCCCTATCTTTGGACTTTCTTTGGGCTTTCTTTCCCCTTTCTTTGGGCTTTCTTTCCCCTTTCTTTGGGCTTTCTTTCCCCTTTCTTTGGGCTTTCTTTGGGCTTTCTTTCCCCTTTCTTTGGGTTTCTTTCAACTTTCTTTGGGCTTTCTGTGGGCTTTCTTTGGGATTTCTTTCCCCTTTCTTTGGGCTTTCTTTGGGCTTTCTTTCCCCTTTCTTTGGTCTTTCCTTCCCCTTTCTTTGGGCTTTCTTTCCCCTTTCTTTCCCCTTTCTTTGGGCTTTCTTTGGGCTTTCTTTCCCCTTTCTTTGGGCTTTCTTTGGGCTTTCTTTCCCCTTTCTTTGGGCTTTCTTTCCCTTTCTTTGGGCTTTCTTTCCCCTTTCTTTGGGCTTTCTTTCCCCTTTCTTTGGGCTTTCTTTGGGCTTTCTTTGGGCTTTCTTTCCCCTTTCTTTGGGCTTTCTTTGGGCTTTCTTTCCCCTTTCTTTGGGTTTCTTTCAACTTTCTTTGGGCTTTCTGTGGGCTTTCTTTGGGCTTTCTTTCCCCTTTCTTTGGGCTTTCTTTCCCATTTCTTTGGGCTTTCTTTCCCCTTTCTTTGGGCTTTCTTTCCCATTTCTTTGGGCTTTCTTTCCCCTTTCTTTGGGCTTTTTTTGGGCTTTCTTTACCCTGTCTTTGGGCTTTCTTTGGGCTCTCTTTCCCCTTTCTTTCCCCTTTCTTTGGGCTTTCATTCCCCTTTCTTTCCCATTTCTTTGGGCTTTCTTTCCCCTTTCTTTCCCCTTTCTTTGGACTTTCTTTGGGCTTTCTTTCCCCTTTGTTTGGGCTTTCTTTCCCCTTTTATTCCCCTTTCTTTGGGCTATCTTTCCCCCTTTTTTTCCCTTTCTTTGGGCTTTCTTTCCCCTTTCTTTGGGCTTTCTTTCCCCTTTCTTTCCCCTTTCTTTCCCCTTTCTTTCCACTTCCTTTCCCCTTTCTTTCCCCTTTCTTTGGGCTTTCTTTGGGCTTTCTTTCCCCTTTCTTTGGGCTTTCTTTGGGCTTTCTTTCCCCTTTCTTTGGGCTTTCTTTGGGCTTTCTTTCCCCTTTCTTTGGGCTTTCTTTCCCCTTTCTTTGGTCTGTTCTTTCCCCTTTCTTTGGGCTTTCTTTCCCCTTTCTTTCCCCTTTCTTTGGGCTTTCTTTGGGCTTTCTTTCCCCTTTCTTTGGTCTTTCTTTCCCCTTTCTTTGGGCTTTCTTTCCCCTTTCTTTGGGCTTTCTTTCCCCTTTCTTTGGGCTTTCTTTCCCATTTCTTTCCCTTTTCTTTCCCCTTTCTTTCCCCTTTCTTTCCCCTTTCTTTCCCCTTTCTTTGGGGTTTCTTTCCCCTTTCTTTGGGCTTTCTTTGGGCTTTCTTTCCCCTTTCTTTGGGCTTTCTTTGGGCTTTCTTTCCCCTTTCTTTGGGCTTTCTTTGGGCTTTCTTTCCCCTTTGTTTGGGCTTTCTTTCCCCTTTCTTTGGGCTTTCTTTCTCCTTTCTTTGGGGTTTCTTTCCCCTTTCTTTGGGCTTTCTTTCCCTTTTCTTTGAGCTTTCTTTCCCCTTTCTTTGGTCCTTCTTTCCCCTTTCTTTGGGCTTTCTTTCCCCTTTCTTTCCATTTTCTTTGAGCTTTCTTTCCCCTTTCTTTGGTCTTTCTTTCCCCTTTCTTTGGGCTTTCTTTCCCCTTTCTTTCCCCTTTCTTTGGGCTTTCTTTCCCCTTTCTTTGGGCTTTCTTTCCCCTTTCTTTGAGCATTCTTTCCCCTTTCTTTGGGCTTTCTTTCCCATTTCTATGGGCTTTCTATCGTCTTTCTTTGGGCTTTCTTTCCCCTTTCTTTGGGCGTTCTTTCCCCTTTCTTTGGGCTTTCTTTCCCCTTTCTTTCCCCATTCTTTCCCCTTTCTTTGGGGTTTCTTTCCCCTTTCTTTGGGCTTTCTTTGGGCTTTCTTTCCCCTTTCTTTGGGCTTTCTTTGGGCTTTCTTTCCCATTTCTTTACGCTTTCTTTGGGCTTTCTTTCCCCTTTCTTTGGGCTTTCTTTCCCCTTTCTTTGGGCTTTCTTTCTCCTTTCTTTGAGCTTTCTTTCCCTTTTCTTTGGTCTTTCCTTCCCCTTTCTTTGGGCTTTCTTTCCCCTTTTTTTCCCCTTTCTTTGGGCTTTCTTTGGGCTTTCTTTCCCCTTTCTTTGGGCTTTCTTTGGGCTTTCTTTCCCCTTTCTTTGGGCTTTCTTTCCCCTTTCTTTTGGCTTTCTTTCCCCTTTCTTTGGGCTTTCTTTGGGCTTTCTTTCCCCTTTCTTTGGGCTTTCTTTGGGCTTTCTTTGGGCTTTCTTTGGGCTTTCTTTCCCCTTTCTTTGGGCTTTCTTTCAACTTTCTTTGGGCTTTCTGTGGGCTTTCTTTGGGCTTTATTTGGGCTTTCTTTCCCCTTTCTTTGGGCTTTCTTTCCCCTTTCTTTGGGCTTTCTTCCCCTTTCTTTGGGCTTTCTTTGGGCTTTCTTTACCTGTCTTTTGGCTTTCTTTGGGCTTTCTTTCCCCTTTCTTTCCCCTTTCTTTGGGCTTTCATTCCCCTTTCTTTCCCATTTCTTTGGGCTTTCTTTCCCCTTTCTTTCCCCTATCTTTGGACTTTCTTTGGGCTTTCTTTCCCCTTTCTTTGGGCTTTCTTTCCCCTTTCTTTGGACTTTCTTTGGATTTCTTTCCCCTTTCTTTGGGTTTCTTTCAACTTTCTTTGGGCTTTCTGTGGGCTTTCTTTGGGATTTCTTTCCCCCTTTCTTTGGGCTTTCTTTGGGCTTTCTTTCCCCCTTTCTTTGGTCTTTCCTTCCCCTTTCTTTGGGCTTTCTTTCCCCTTTCTTTCCCCTTTCTTTGGGCTTTCTTTGGGCTTTCTTTCCCCTTTCTTTGGGCTTTCTTGGGCTTTCTTTCCCCTTTCTTTGGGCTTTCTTTCCCCTTTCTTTGGGCTTTCTTTCCCCTTTCTTTGGGCTTTCTTTCCCCTTTCTTTGGGCTTTCTTTGGGCTTTCTTTGGGCTTTCTTTCCCCTTTCTTTGGGCTTTCTTTGGGCTTTCTTTCCCCTTTCTTTGGGTTTCTTTCAACTTTCTTTGGGCTTTCTGTGGGCTTTCTTTGGGCTTTCTTTCCCCTTTCTTTGGCTTTCTTTCCCATTTCTTTGGGCTTTCTTTCCCTTTCTTTGGGCTTTCTTTCCCATTTCTTTGGGCTTTCTTTCCCCTTTCTTTGGGCTTTTTTTGGGCTTTCTTTACCCTGTCTTTGGGCTTTCTTTGGGCTCTCTTTCCCCTTTCTTTCCCCTTTCTTTGGGCTTTCATTCCCCTTTCTTTCCCATTTCTTTGGGCTTTCTTTCCCCTTTCTTTCCCCTTTCTTTGGACTTTCTTTGGGCTTTCTTTCCCTTTGTTTGGGCTTTCTTTCCCCTTTTATTCCCCTTTCTTTGGGCTATCTTTCCCCCTTTTTTTCCCTTTCTTTGGGCTTTCTTTCCCCTTTCTTTGGGCTTTCTTTCCCCTTTCTTTCCCCTTTCTTTCCCCTTTCTTTCCACTTCCTTTCCCCTTTCTTTCCCCTTTCTTTCCCCTTTCTTTGGGCTTTCTTTCCCCTTTCTTTGGGCTTTCTTTGGGCTTTCTTTCCCCTTTCTTTGGGCTTTCTTTGGTCTGTTCTTTCCCCTTTCTTTGGGCTTTCTTTCCCCTTTCTTTCCCCTTTCTTTGGGCTTTCTTTGGGCTTTCTTTCCCCTTTCTTTGGTCTTTCTTTCCCCTTTCTTTGGGCTTTCTTTCCCCTTTCTTTGGGCTTTCTTATTCTTTTCCCTTTTCTTTCCCCTTTCTTCCCCTTTCTTTCCCCTTTCTTTCCCCTTTCTTTGGGGTTTCTTTCCCCTTTCTTTGGGCTTTCTTTGGGCTTTCTTTCCCCTTTCTTTGGGCTTCCTTGGGCTTTCTTTCCCCTTTCTTTGGGCTTTCTTTGGGCTTTCTTTCCCCTTTGTTTGGGCTTTCTTTCCCCTTTCTTTGGGCTTTCTTTCTCCTTTCTTTGGGGTTTCTTTCCCCTTTCTTTGGGCTTTCTTTCCCTTTTCTTTGAGCTTTCTTTCCCCTTTCTTTGGTCCTTCTTTCCCCTTTCTTTGGGTTTCTTTCCCCTTTCTTTCCATTTTCTTTGAGCTTTCTTTCCCCTTTCTTTGGTCTTTCTTTCCCCTTTCTTTTGGTTTTCTTTCCCCTTTCTTTCCCCTTTCTTTGGGCTTTCTTTCCCCTTTCTTTGGGCTTTCTTTCCCCTTTCTTTGAGCATTCTTTCCCTTTCTTTGGGCTTTCTTTCCCATTTCTATGGGCTTTCTATCGTCTTTCTTTGGCTTTCTTTCCCCTTTCTTTGGGCTTTCTTTCCCCTTTCTTTCGGGCGTTCTTTCCCCTTTCTTTGGGCTTTCTTTCCCCTTTCTTTCCCCTTTCTTTCCCCTTTCTTTGGGGTTTCTTTCCCCTTTCTTTGGGCTTTCTTTGGGCTTTCTTTCCCCTTTCTTGGGCTTTCTTTGGGCTTTCTTTCCCATTTCTTTAGGCTTTCTTTGGGCTTTCTTTCCCCTTTCTTTGGGCTTTCTTTCCCCTTTCTTTGGGCTTTCTTTCTCCTTTCTTTGAGCTTTCTTTCCCTTTTCTTTGGTCTTTCCTTCCCTTTCTTTGGGCTTTCTTTCCCCTTTTTTTCCCCTTTCTTTGGGCTTTCTTTGGGCTTTCTTTCCCCTTTCTTTGGGCTTTCTTTGGGCTTTCTTTCCCCTTTCTTTGGGCTTTCTTTCCCCTTTCTTTTGGCTTTCTTTCCCCTTTCTTTGGGCTTTCTTTGGCTTTCTTTCCCCTTTCTTTGGGCTTTCTTTGGGCTTTCTTTGGGCTTTCTTTGGGCTTTCTTTGGGCTTTCTCTTTCCCCTTTCTTTGGGCTTTCTTTCAACTTTCTTTGGGCTTTCTGTGGGCTTTCTTTGGGCTTTCTTTGGGCTTTCTTTCCCCTTTCTTTGGGCTTTCTTTCCCCTTTCTTTGGGCTTTCTTTCCCTTTCTTTGGGCTTTCTTTCCCCTTTCTTTGGGCTTTCTTTGGGCTTTCTTTACCCTGTCTTTTGGCTTTCTTTGGGCTTTCTTTCCCCTTTCTTTCCCCTTTCTTGGCTTTCATTCCCCTTTCTTTCCCATTTCTTTGGGCTTTCTTTCCCCTTTCTTTCCCCTATCTTTGGACTTTCTTTGGGCTTTCTTTCCCTTTGTTTGGGCTTTCTTTCCCCTTTTATTCCCCTTTCTTTGGGTATCTTTCCCCCTTTTTTTCCCTTTCTTTGGCTTTCTTTCCCCTTTCTTTGGGCTTCTCTTTCCCCTTTCTTTCCTCTTTCCTTGGGCTTTCTTTCCCCTTTCTTTGGGCTTTCTTTCCCCCTTTCTTTGGGCTTTCTTTCCCCTTTCTTTGGGCTTTCTTTCCCATTTCTTTCCCCTTTCTTTCCCCTTTCTTTCCCTTTCTTTCCCCTTTCTTTGGGGTTTCTTTCCCCTTTCTTTGGCTTTCTTTGGGCTTTCTTTCCCCTTTCTTTGGGCTTTCTTTGGGCTTTCTTTCCCCTTTCTTTGGGCTTTCTTTGGGCTTTCTTTCCCCTTTGTTTGGGCTTTCTTTCCCCTTTCTTTGGGCTTTCTTTGTCCTTTCTTTGGGGTTTCTTTCCCCTTTCTTTGGGCTTTCTTTCCCTTTTCTTTGAGCTTTCTTTCCCCTTTCTTTGGGCTTTCTTTCCCCTTTCTTTGGGCTTTCTTTCCCCTTTCTTTGGGCTTTCTTTCCCCTTTCTTTGGGCTTTCTTTCCCCTTTCTTTGAGCTTTCTTTCCCCTTTCTTGGGCTTTCTTTGGGCTTTCTTTCCATTTCTATGGGCTTTCTATCGTCTTTCTTTGGGCTTTCTTTCCCCTTTCTTTGGGCTTTCTTTCCCCTTTCTTTGGCTTTCTTTGGTCTTTCTTTCCCCATTCTTGGTGCTTTCTTTCCCCTTTCTTTGGCTTTCTTTCCCCTTTCTTTGGGCTTTCTTTCTCCTTTCTTTGGGCTTTCTTTCGGCTTTCTTTGGGCTTTCTTTGGGCTTTCTTTCCCCTTTCTTTGGGCTTGCTTTCCCCTTTCTTTGGGCTTGCTTTCCCCTTCTTTGGGCTTTCTTTCCCCTTTCTTTCCCCTTTCTTTCTCCTTTCTTTGGGCTTTATTTCGCCTTTCTTTGTGCTTTCTTTCCCCTTTCTTTGGGCTTTCTCTCTCCTTTCTTTGGCTTTCTTTCCCATTTCTTTGGGCATTCTTTCCCCTTTCTTTGGGCTTTCTTTGAGCTTTCATTCCCCTGTGTTTGGGCTTTCTTTGGGCTTTCTTTCCCCTTTCTTTCCCCTTTCTTTGAGCTTTCATTCCCCTTTATTTCCCATTTTTTTGGGCTTTCTTTCCCCTTTCTTTCCCCTTTCTTTGGACTTTCTTTGGGCTTTCTTTCCGAATTGTTTGGGATTTCTTTCCCTTTTATTCCCCTTTCTTTGGGCTATCTTTCCCCCTTTTTTTCCCTTTCTTTGGGCTTTCTTTCCCCTTTCTTTCCCCTTTCCTTGGCTTTCTTTCCCCTTTCTTTCCCCTTTCATTGGGCTTTCTTTCCACTTTCTTTCCCCATTCTTTGGCTTTCTTTCCCCTTTTCTTTGGGCTTTCTTTCCCCTTTCTTTGGGCTTTTTTTTCCCTTTCTTTGGGCTTCTTTCCCCTTTCTTTGGTCTGTTCTTTCCCCTTTCTTTGGGCCTTCTTTCCCCTTTCTTTCCCCTTTCTTTGGGCTTTCTTTGGGCTTTCTTTCCCCTTTCTTTGGTCTTTCTTTTCCCTTTCTTTGGATTTCTTTCCCTTTCTTTGGGCTTTCTTTCCCCTTTCTTTGGGCTTTCTTTCCCCTTTCTTTCCCCTTTCTTTCCCCTTTCTTTGGGGTTTCTTTCCCCTTTCTTTGGGTTTCTTTGGGCTTCTTTCCCCTTTCTTTGGGCTTTATTTGGGCTTTCTTTCCCATTTCTTTAGGCTTTCTTTGGGCTTTCTTTCCCCCTTCTTTGGGCTTTCTTTCCACTTTCTTTGGGCTTTCTTTCTCCTTTCTTTGAGTTTTCTTTCCCCTTTCTTTGGTCTTTCCCTTCCCCTTTCTTGGGCTTTCTTTCCCCTTTCTTTGGGCTTTCTTTGGGCTTTCTTTCCCTTTCTTTGGGCTTCTTTGGCTTTCTTTCCCCTTTCTTTGGGCTTTCTTTCCCCTTTCTTTGGGCTTTCTTTCCCCTTTCTTTGGGCTTTCTTTGGGCTTTCTTTGGGCTTTCTTTCCCCTTTCTTTGGGCTTTCTTTGGGCTTTCTTTCCCCTTTTTTGGCTTTCTTTCAACTTTCTTTGGGCTTTCTGTGGGCTTTCTTTAGGCTTTCTTTGGCTTTCTTTCCCCCTTTCTTTGGGCTTTCTTTCCCCTTTCTTTGGGCTTTCTTTACCCTTTCTTTGGGCTTCTTTCCCATTCTCTTGGGCTTTCTTTGGGCTTTCTTTACCCTGTCTTTGGGCTTTCTTTGGGCTTTCTTTCCCCTTTCTTTCCCTTTCTTTGGGCTTTCATTCCACTTTCTTTCCCCTTTCTTTGGCTTTCTTTCCCCTTTCTTTCCCCTTTCTTGGGCTTTCTTTCCCCTTTCTTTGGGCTTTCTTTCCCCTTTCTTTGGGCTTTCTTTCCCCTTTCTTTGGGCTTTCTTTGGGCTTTCTTTACCCTGTCTTTGGGCTTTCTTTGGGCTTTCTTTCCCCTTTCTTTGGGCTTTCTTTCCCATTTCTTTGGGCTTTCCTTCCCCTTTCTTTGGGCTTTCTTGGGCATTCTTTGGGCTTACTTTGGGCTCTCTTTCCCCTTTCTTTGGGCTTTCTTTCCCCTTTCTTTGGGCTTTCTTTCCCCTTTCTTTGGGCTTTCTTTCCCCTTTCTTTGGGTTTTCTTTGGGCTTTCTTTGGGCTTTCTTTGGGCTTTCTTTCCCCTTTCTTTGGGCTTTCTTTCCCCTTTCTTTGGTCTGTTCTTTCCCCTTTCTTTGGGCTTTCTTTCCCCTTTCTTTCCCCTTTCTTTGGGCTTTCTTTGGGCTTTCTTTCCCCTTTCTTTCGTCTTTCTTTCCCCTTTCTTTGGGCTTTCTTTCCCCTTTCTTTGGGCTTTCTTTCCCATTTCTTTCCCTTTTCTTTCCCTTTCTTTCCCCTTTCTTTCCCCTTTCTTTCCCCTTTCTTGGGGTTTCTTTCCCCTTTCTTTGGGCTTTCTTTGGGCTTTCTTTCCCCTTTCTTTGGGCTTTCTTTGGGCTTTCTTTCCCCTTTCTTTGGGCTTTCTTTGGGCTTTCTTTCCCTTTGTTTGGGCTTTCTTTCCCCTTTCTTTGGGCTTTCTTTCTCCTTTCTTTGGGGTTTCTTTCCCCTTTCTTTGGGGTTTCTTTGGGCTTTCTTTCCCCTTTCTTTGGGCTTTATTTGGGCTTTCTTTCCCATTTCTTTAGGCTTTCTTTGGGCTTTCTTTCCCCTTTCTTTGGGCTTTCTTTCCACTTTCTTTGGGCTTTCTTTCTCCTTTCTTTGAGTTTTCTTTCCCCTTTCTTTGGTCTTTCCTTCCCCTTTCTTTGGCTTTCTTTCCCCTTTCTTTGGGCTTTCTTTGGGCTTTCTTTCCCCTTTCTTTGGGCTTTCTTTGGGCTTTCTTTCCCCTTTCTTTGGGCTTTCTTTCCCCTTTCTTTGGGCTTTCTTTCCCTTTCTTTGGGCTTTCTTTGGGCTTTCTTGGGCTTTCTTTCCCCTTTCTTTGGGCTTTCTTTGGGCTTTCTTTCCCCTTATTTGGGCTTTCTTTCAACTTTCTTTGGGCTTTCTGTGGCTTTCTTTAGGCTTTCTTTGGGCTTTCTTTCCCCTTTCTTTGGCTTTCTTTCCCCTTTCTTCCCCTTTCTTTGGGCTTTCTTTCCCCTTTCTTTGGGCTTTCTTTCCCCTTTCTTTGGGCTTTCTTTCGGCTTTCTTTGGATTTCTTTGGGCTTTCTTGGGCTTTCTTTCCCCTTTCTTTGGGCTTTCTTTGGGCTTTCTTTCCCCTTTCTTTGGGCTTTCTTTCCCCTTTTCTTTTTGCTTTCTTTCCCCTTTCTTTGGCTTTCTTTCCCCTTTCTTTGTGCCTTCTTTCCCATTTCTTTGAGCTTTCTTTGGGTTTTCTTTCCCATTTCTTTGGACTTTCTTTGGGCTTTCTTTCCCCTTTCTTTGGGCTTTCTTTCCCCTTTCTTTGGGCTTTCTTTCTCCTTTCTTTGGGCTTTCTCTTACCATTTCTTTGGGCTTTCTTTCCCTTTCTTTGGGCTTTATTTGGGCTTTCTTTCCCCTTTCTTGGGCTTTCTTTCCCTTTTCTTTGGGCTTTCTTTCGCCTTTCTTTGGGCTTTCTTTCCCCTTTCTTTCCACTTTCTTTGGGCTTTCTTTGGGCTTTCTTTCCCCTTTCTTTGGGCTTTCATTCCCCTTTCTTTGGGCTTTCTTTCCCCTTTCTTTGGGCCTTCTTTCCCCTTTCTTTGGGCTTTCTTTCCCCTTTCTTTGGGCTTTCTCTCTCCTTTCTTGGGCTTTCTTTCCCCTTTCTTTGGGCTTTCTTTGGGCTTTCTTTCCCCTTTCTTTGGGCTTTCTTTCTCCTTTCTTTGGGCTTTCTTTCCCCCTTTCTTTGGCTTTCTTTGGGCTTCTTTCCCCTTTCTTTGGCTTTCTTTCCCCTTTCTTTGGGCTTTCTTTCCCATTTCTTTGGGCTTTCCTTCCCTTTCTTTGGCTTTCTTTGGGCATTCTTTGGGCTTACTTTGGGCTCTCTTTCCCCTTTCTTTGGGCTTTCTTTCCCCTTTCTTTGGGCTTTCTTTCCCCTTTCTTTGGGCTTTCTTTCCCTTTCTTTGGGTTTTCTTTGGCTTTCTTTGGGCTTTCTTTGGGCTTTCTTTCTTCCCCTTTCTTTGGGCTTTCTTTCCCCTTTCTTTGGTCTGTTCTTTCCCCTTTCTTTGGGCTTTCTTTCCCCTTTCTTTCCCCTTTCTTTGGCTTTCTTTTGGCTTTCTTTCCCTTTCTTTCGTCTTTCTTTCCCTTTCTTTGGGCTTTCTTTCCCCTTTCTTTGGGCTTTCTTTCCCATTTCTTTCCCTTTTCTTTCCCCTTTCTTTCCCCTTTCTTTCCCCTTTCTTTCCCCTTTCTTTGGGGTTTCTTTCCCCTTTCTTTGGGCTTTCTTTGGGCTTTCTTTCCCCTTTCTTTGGGCTTTCTTTGGGCTTTCTTTCCCCTTTCTTTGGGCTTTCTTTGGGCTTTCTTTCCCCTTTGTTTGGGCTTTCTTTCCCCTTTCTTTGGGCTTTCTTTCTCCTTTCTTTGGGGTTTCTTTCCCCTTTCTTTGGGGTTTCTTTGGGCTTTCTTTCCCCTTTCTTTGGGCTTTATTTGGGCTTTCTTTCCCATTTCTTTAGGCTTTCTTTGGGCTTTCTTTCCCCTTTCTTTGGGCTTTCTTTCCACTTTCTTTGGGCTTTCTTTCTCCTTTCTTTGAGTTTTCTTTCCCCTTTCTTTGGTCTTTCCTTCCCCTTTCTTTGGGCTTTCTTTCCCCTTTCTTTGGGCTTTCTTTGGGCTTTCTTTCCCCTTTCTTTGGGCTTTCTTTGGGCTTTCTTTCCCCTTTCTTTGGGCTTTCTTTCCCCTTTCTTTGGGCTTTCTTTCCCCTTTCTTTGGGCTTTCTTTGGGCTTTCTTTGGGCTTTCTTTCCCCTCTTTCTTGGCTTTCTTTGGGCTTTCTTTCCCCTTATTTGGGCTTTCTTTCAACTTTCTTTGGGCTTTCTGTGGGCTTTCTTTAGGCTTTCTTTGGGCTTTCTTTCCCCTTTCTTGGCTTTCTTTCCCCTTTCTTTCCCCTTTCTTTGGGCTTTCTTTCCCTTTCTTTGGGCTTTCTTTCCCCTTTCTTGGGCTTTCTTTCGGCTTTCTTTGGATTTCTTTGGGCTTTCTTTGGGCTTTCTTTCCCTTTCTTTGGGCTTTCTTTGGGCTTTCTTTCCCCTTTCTTTGGCTTTCTTTCCCCTTTTCTTTTTGCTTTCTTTCCCCTTTCTTTGGGCTTTCTTTCCCCTTTCTTTGTGCCTTCTTTCCCATTTCTTTGAGCTTTCTTTGGGTTTTCTTTCCCATTTCTTTGGACTTTCTTTGGGCTTTCTTTCCCTTTCTTTGGGCTTTCTTTCCCTTTCTTTGGCTTTCTTTCTCCTTTCTTTGGGCTTTCTTTACCATTTCTTTGGGCTTTCTTTCCCCTTTCTTTGGGCTTTAGTTGGGCTTTCTTTCCCCTTTCTTTGGGCTTTCTGTTCCCTTTTCTTTGGGCTTTCTTTCGCCTTTCTTTGGGCTTTCTTTCCCCTTTCTTTCCACTTTCTTTGGGCTTTCTTTGGGCTTTCTTTCCCTTTCTTTGGGCTTTCATTCCCCTTTCTTTGGGCTTTCTTTCCCCTTTCTTTGGGCCTTCTTTCCCCTTTCTTTGGGCTTTCTTTCCCCTTTCTTTGGGCTTTCTCTCTCCTTTCTTTGGGCTTTCTTTCCCTTTCTTTGGGCTTTCTTTGGGCTTTCTTTCCCCTTTCTTTGGGCTTTCTTTCTCCTTTCTTTGGGCTTTCTTTCCCCTTTCTTTGGGCTTTCTTTGGGCTTTCTTTCCCCTTTCTTTGGGCTTTCTTTCCCCTTTCTTTGGGCCTTTCTTTCCCCTTTCTTTGGGCTTTCTTCCCCTTTCTTTGGGCTTTCTTTCCCCTTTCTTTCCCCTTTCTTTCTCCTTTCTTTTCCTTTCTTTCCCCTTTCTTTCCCCATTCTTTCCCCCTTTCTTTCCACTTTCTTTGGGTTTTAATTGGCTTTCTTTCCCCTTTCTTTGGGCTTTCTTTCCCATTTCTTTGGGCTTTCCTTCCCCTTTCTTTGGGCTTTCTTTGGGCATTCTTTGGGCTTACTTTGGGCTCTCTTCCCCTTTCTTGGGCTTTCTTTCCCTTTCTTTGGGCTTTCTTTCCCTTTCTTTGGGCTTTCTTCCCCTTTCTTTGGGCTTTCTTTCCCCTTTCTTTGGGCTTTCTTCCCCTTTCTTTGGGCTTTCTGTGGGCTTTCTTTAGGCTTTCTTTGGCTTTCTTTCCCCTTTCTTTGGGCTTTCTTTCCCCTTTCTTTGGCTTTCTTTCCCTTTCTTTGGGCTTTCTTTCCCATTTCTTTGGGCTTTCTTTGGGCTTTCTTTACCCTGTCTTTGGGCTTTCTTTGGGCTTTCTTTCCCCTTTCTTTCCCTTTCTTTGGGCTTTCATTCCACTTTCTTTCCCCTTTCTTTGGGCTTTCTTTCCGCTTTCTTTCCCTTTTCTTTGGACTTTCTTTCCCTTTCTTTGGGCTTTCTTTCCCCTTTCTTTGGGCTTTCTTTCGGCTTTCTTTGGGATTTCTTTGGGCTTTCTTTGGGCTTTCTTTCCCCTTTCTTTGGGCTTTCTTTGGGCTTTCTTTCCCCTTTCTTTGGGCTTTCTTTCCCCTTTTCTTTTTGCTTTCTTTCCCCTTTCTTTGGGCTTTCTTTCCCCTTTCTTTGTGCCTTCTTTCCCATTTCTTTGAGCTTTCTTTGGGTTTTCTTTCCCATTTCTTTGGACTTTCTTTGGGCTTTCTTTCCCCTTTCTTTGGGCTTTCTTTCCCCTTTCTTTGGGCTTTCTTCTCCTTTCTTTGGGCTTTCTTACCATTTCTTTGGGCTTTCTTTCCCCTTTCTTTGGGCTTTATTTGGGCTTTCTTTCCCCTTTCTTTGGCTTTCTTTCCCTTTTCTTTGGGCTTTCTTTCGCCTTTCTTTGGGCTTTCTTTCCCCTTTCTTTCCACTTTCTTTGGGCTTTCTTTGGGCTTTCTTTCCCCTTTCTTTGGGCTTTCATTCCCCTTTCTTTGGGCTTTCTTTCCCCTTTCTTTGGGCCTTCTTTCCCCTTTCTTTGGGCTTTCTTTCCCCTTTCTTTGGGCTTTCTCTCTCCTTTCTTTGGGCTTTCTTTCCCCTTTCTTTGGGCTTTCTTTGGGCTTTCTTTCCCCTTTCTTTGGCTTTCTTTCTCCTTTCTTTGGGCTTTCTTCCCCCTTTCTTTGGGCTTTCTTTGGCTTTCTTTCCCCTTTCTTTGGGCTTTCTTTCCCCTTTCTTTGGGCTTTCTTTCCCCTTTCTTTGGGCTTTCTTTCCCCTTTCTTTCCCCTTTCTTTCTCCTTTCTTTTCCCTTTCTTTCCCCTTTCTTTCCCCATTCTTTCCCCTTTCTTTCCACTTTCTTTGGGTTTTAATTGGGCTTTCTTTCCCCTTTCTTTGGGCTTTCTTTCCCATTTCTTTGGGCTTTCCTTCCCCTTTCTTTGGGCTTTCTTTGGGCATTCTTAGGGCTTACTTTGGGCTCTCTTTCCCCTTTCTTTGGCTTTCTTTCCCCTTTCTTTGGGCTTTCTTTCCCTTTCTTTGGGCTTGCTTTCCCCTTTCTTTGGGCTTGATTTCCCCTTTCTTTGGGCTTTCTTTCCCCTTTCTTTCCCCTTTCTTTCTCCTTTCTTTGGCTTTCTTTCCCCTTTCTTTGTGCTTTCTTTCCCCTTTCTTTGGGCTTTCTCTCTCCTTTCTTTGGGCTTTCTTTCCATTTCTTTGGGCATTCTTTCCCCTTTTTTTGGGCTTTCTTTGAGCTTTCATTCCCCTGTCTTTGGGCTTTCTTTGGGCTTTCTTTCCCCTTCTTTCCCCTTTCTTTGGGCTTTCATTCCCCTTTCTTTCCCATTTCTTTGGGCTTTCTTTCCCCTTTCTTTCCCCCTTCTTTGGACTTTCTTTTGGCTTTCTTTCCCCTTTGTTTGGGATTTCTTTCCCCTTTTATTCCCCTTTCTTTGGGCTATCTTTCCCCCCTTTTTTTCCCTTTCTTTGGGCTTTCTTTCCCCTTTCTTTCCCCTTCTTGGGCTTTCTTTGGCTTTCTTTCCCCTTTTCTTTGGGCTTTCTTTCCCCCTTTCTTTGGGCTTTTTTTCCCCTTTCTTTGGGCTTTCTTTCCCCTTTCTTTGGTCTGTTCTTTACCTTTCTTTGGGCTTTCTTTCCCCTTTCTTTCCCCTTTCTTTGGGCTTTCTTTGGGCTTTCTTTCCCCTTTCTTTGGTCTTTCTTTTCCCTTTCTTTGGGCTTTCTTTCCCCTTTCATTGGGCTTTCTTTCCCCTTTCTTTGGGCTTTCTTTCCCCTTTCTTTCCCCTTTCTTTCCCCTTTCTTTGGGGTTTCTTTCCCCTTTCTTTCCCCTTTCTTTGAGCTTTCTTTCCCCTTTCTTTGGGCTTTCTTTGGGCTTTTTTTCCCCTTTCTTTGGGCTTTCTTTGGGCTTTCTTTCCCATTTCTTTAGGCTTTCTTTGGGCTTTCTTTCTCCTTTCTTTGAGCTTTCTTTTCCCTTTCTTTGGTCTTTCCTTCCCCTTTCTTTGGGCTTTCTTTCCCCTTTCTTTCCCCTTTCTTTGGGCTTTCTTGGCCTTTCTTTCCCCTTTCTTTGGGCTTTCTTTGGGCTTTCTTTCCCCTTTCTTTGGGCTTTCTTTCCCCTTTCTTTGGGCTTTCTTTCCCCTTTCTTTGGGCTTTCTTTGGGCTTTCTCTCCCCTTTCTTTGGGTTTCTTTCAACTTTCTTTGGGCTTTCTGTGGGCTTTCTTTGGCTTTCTTTCCCCTTTCTTTGGGCTTTCTTTGGGCTTTCTTTCCGTTTCTTTGGTCTTTCCTTCCCCTTCTTTGGGCTTTCTTTACCCTTTCTTTCCCCTTTCTTTGGGCTTTCTTTGGGCTTTCTTTCCCTTTCTTTGGGCTTTCTTTGGGCTTTCTTTCCCCTTTCTTTGGGCTTTCTTTCCCCTTTCTTTGGGCTTTCTTTCCCCTTTCTTTGGGCTTTCTTTCCCCTTTCTTTGGGCTTTCTTTGGGCTTTCTTTCCCCTTTCTTTGGGCTTTCTTTGGGCTTTCTTTCCCCTTTCTTTGGGTTTCTTTCAACTTTCTTTGGGCTTTCTGTGGGCTTTCTTTGGGCTTTCTTTCCCCTTTCTTTGGGCTTTCTTCCCCCTTTCTTTGGGCTTTCTTTCCCCTTTCTTTGGGCTTTCTTTCCCATTTCTTTGGGCTTTCTTTCCCCTTTCTTTGGGCTTTTTTTGGGCTTTCTTTACCCTGTCTTTGGGCTTTCTTTGGGCTCTCTTTCCCCTTTCTTTCCCCTTTCTTTGGGCTTTCATTCCCCTTTCTTTCCCATTTATTTGGGCTTTCTTTCCCCTTTCTTTCCCCTTTCTTTGGACTTTCTTTGGGCTTTCTTTCCCCTTTGTTTGGGCTTTCTTTGGGCTTTCTTTCCCCTTTCTTGGGCTTTCTTTGGGCCTTTCTTTCCCCTTTCTTTGGGCTTTCTTTCCCCTTTCTTTCCCCTTTCTTTCCCCTTTCTTTCCACTTTCCTTTCCCCTTTCTTTCCCCTTTCTTTCCCCTTTTCTTGGGCTTTCTTTCCCCTTTCTTTGGGCTTTCTTTGGGCTTTCTTTCCCCTTTCTTTGGTCTTTCTTTTCCCTTTCTTTGGGCTTTCTTTCCCCTTTCTTTGGGCTTTCTTTCCCCTTTCTTTGGGCTTTCTTTCCCCTTTCTTTCCCCTTTCTTTCCCCTTTCTTTGGGGTTTCTTTCCCCTTTCTTTGGGCTTTCTTGGGCTTTCTTTCCCCTTTCTTTGGGCTTTCTTTGGACTTTTTTTCCCCTTTCTTTGGGCTTTCTTTGGGCTTTCTTTCCCATTTCTTTAGGCTTTCTTTGGGCTTTCTTTCTCCTTTCTTTGAGCTTTCTTTTCCCTTTCTTGGTCTTTCCTTCCCCTTTCTTTGGGCTTTCTTTCCCCCTTTCTTTCCCCTTTCTTTGGGCTTTCTTTGGCCTTTCTTTCCCCTTTCTTTGGGCTTTCTTTGGGCTTCTTTCCCTTTCTTTGGGCTTTCTTTCCCCTTTCTTTGGGCTTTCTTTCCCCTTTCTTTGGGCTTTCTTTGGGCTTTCTCTCCCCTTTCTTTGGGTTTCTTTCAACTTTCTTTGGGCTTTATGTGGGCTTTCTTGGGCTTTCTGTGGGCTTTCTTTGGGCTTTCTTTCCCTTTCTTTGGGCTTTCTTTGGGCTTTCTTTCCCTTTCTTTGGTCTTTCCTTCCCCTTTCTTTGGGCTTTCTTTACCCTTTCTTTCCCCTTTCTTTGGGCTTTCTTTGGCTTTCTTTCCCCCTTTCTTTGGGCTTTCTTTGGGCTTTCTTTCCCCTTTCTTTGGGCTTTCTTTCCCCTTTCTTTGGCTTTCTTTCCCCTTTCTTTGGGCTTCTTTCCCCTTTCTTTGGGCTTTCTTTGGGCTTTCTTTGGGCTTTCTTTCCCTTTCTTTTGGCTTTCTTTGGGCTTTCTTTCCCCTTTCTTTGGGTTTCTTTCAACTTTCTTTGGGCTTTCTGTGGGCTTTCTTTGGGCTTTCTTTCCCCTTTCTTTGGGCTTTCTTTCCCCTTTCTTTGGGCTTTCTTTCCCCTTTCTTTGGGCTTTCTTTCCCATTTCTTTGGGCTTTCTTTCCCCTTTCTTTGGGCTTTTTTTGGGCTTTCTTTACCCTGTCTTTGGGCTTTCTTTGGCTCTCTTTCCCCTTTCTTTCCCCTTTCTTTGGGCTTTCATTCCCCTTTCTCTTTCCCATTTCTTTGGGCTTTCTTTCCCCTTTCTTTCCCCTTTCTTTGGACTTTCTTTGGGCTTTCTTTCCCCTTTGTTTGGGCTTTCTTTGGGCTTTCTTTCCCCTTCTTTGGGCTTTCTTTGGGCTTTCTTTCCCCTTTCTTTGGGCTTTCTTTCCCCTTTCTTTCCCCTTTCTTTCCCCTTTCTTTCCACTTCCTTTCCCCTTTCTTTCCCCTTTCTTTCCCCTTTCTTTGGGCTTTCTTTCCCCTTTCTTTGGGCTTTCTTTGGCTTTCTTTCCCCTTTCTTTGGGCTTTCTTTGGGCTTTCTTTCCCCTTTCTTTGGGCTTTCTTTGGGCTTTCTTTCCCCTTTCTTTGGGCTTTCCTTGGGCTTTCTTTCCCCTTTGTTTGGGCTTTCTTTCCCCTTTCTTTGGGCTTTCTTTCTCCTTTCTTTGGGTTTCTTTCCCCTTTCTTTGGGCTTTCTTTCCCTTTTCTTTGAGCTTTCTTTCCCCTTTCTTTGGTCCTTCTTTCCCCTTTCTTTGGGCTTTCTTTCCCCTTTCTTTCCATTTTCTTTGAGCTTTCTTTCCCCTTTCTTTGGTCTTTCTTTCCCCTTTCTTTGGGCTTTCTTTCCCCTTTCTTTCCCCTTTCTTTGGGCTTTCTTCCCCTTTCTTTGGGCTTTCTTTCCCCTTTCTTTGGGCGTTCTTTCCCCTTTCTTTGGGCTTTCTTTCCCCTTTCTTTCCCCTTTCTTTCCCCTTTCTTTGGGGTTTCTTTCCCTTTCTTGGGCTTTCTTTGGGCTTTCTTTCCCCTTTCTTTGGGCTTTCTTTGGGCTTTCTTTCCCATTTCTTTAGGCTTTCTTTGGGCTTTCTTTCCCCTTTCTTTGAGCTTTCTTTCCCTTTTCTGTGGTCTTTCCTTCCCCTTTCTTTGGGCTTTCTTTCCCCTTTTTTTCCCCTTTCTTTGGGCTTTCTTTGGCTTTCTTTCCCCTTTCTTTGGGCTTTCTTTGGGCTTTCTTTCCCCTTTCTTTGGGCTTTCTTTCCCCTTTCTTTTGGCTTTCTTTCCCCTTTCTTTGGGCTTTCTTTGGGCTTTCTTTGGGCTTTCTTTGGGCTTTCTTTCCCCTTTCTTTGGGCTTTCTTTCAACTTTCTTTGGGTTTTATGTGGGCTTTCTTTGGGCTTCTTTCCCCTTTCTTTGGGCTTTCTTTCCCCTTTCTTGGGCTTTCTTTCCCCTTTCTTTGGGCTTTCTTTCCCCTTTCTTTGGCTTTCTTTGGGCTTTCTTTACCCTGTCTTTTGGCTTTCTTTGGGCTTTCTTTCCCCTTTCTTTCCCCCTTTCTTTGGGCTTTCATTCCCCTTTCTTTCCCATTTCTTTGGGCTTTCTTTCCCCTTTCTTTCCCCTTTCTTTGGACTTTCTTTGGCTTTCTTTCCCCTTTGTTTGGGCTTTCTTTCCCCCTTTTATTCCCCTTTCTTTGGGTATCTTTCCCCCTTTTTTTCCCTTTCTTTGGCTTTCTTTCCCCTTTCTTTGGGCTTTCTTTCCCCTTTCTTTCCTCTTTCCTTGGGCTTTCTTTCCCCTTTCTTGGGCTTTCTTTCCCCTTTCTTTCCCCTTTCTTTCCCCTTTCATTCCACTTTCTTTCCCCTTTCTTTCCCCTTTCTTTCCCCTTTCTTTGGGCTTTCTTTCTCCTTTCTTTGGGCTTTCTTTGGGCTTTCTTTCCCCTTTCTTGGGCTTTCTTTGGGCTTTCTTTCCCCTTTCTTTGGGCTTTCTTTCCCCTTTCTTTGGTCTGTTCTTTCCCCTTTCTTTGGGCTTTCTTTCCCCTTTCTTTCCCCTTTCTTTGGCTTTCTTTGGGCTTTCTTTCCCCTTTCTTTGGTCTTTCTTTCCCCTTTCTTTGGGCTTCTTTCCCCTTTCTTTGGGCTTTCTTTCCCCTTTCTTTGGGCTTTCTTTCCCATTTCTTTCCCCTTTCTTTCCCCTTTCTTCCCCCTTTCTTTCCCCTTTCTTTGGGTTTCTTTCCCCTTTCTTTGGGCTTTCTTTGGGCTTTCTTTCCCCTTTCTTTGGCTTTCTTTGGGCTTTCTTTCCCCTTTCTTTGGGCTTTCTTTGGGCTTTCTTTCCCCTTTGTTTGGGCTTTCTTTCCCCTTTCTTTGGGCTTTCTTTGTCCTTTCTTTGGGGTTTCTTTCCCCTTTCTTTGGGCTTTCTTTCCCTTTTCTTTGAGCTTTCTTTCCCCTTTCTTTGGTCTCTCTTTCCCCTTTCTTTGGCTTTCTTCCCCTTTCTTTGGGCTTTCTTTCCCCTTTCTTTGGGCTTTCTTTCCCTTTCTTTGAGCTTTCTTTCCCCTTTCTTTGGGCTTTCTTTGGCTTTCTTTCCATTTCTATGGGCTTTCTATCGTCTTTCTTTGGGCTTTCTTTCCCCTTTCTTTGGGCTTTCTTTCCCCTTTCTTTGGGCTTTCTTTGGTCTTTCTTTCCCCATTCTTGGTGCTTTCTTTCCCTTTCTTTGGGCTTTCTTTCCCCTTTCTTTGGGCTTTCTTTCTCCTTTCTTTGGGCTTTCTTTCGGCTTTCTTTGGGCTTTCTCTGGGCTTTCTTTCCCCTTCTTTGGGCTTGCTTTCCCCTTTCTTTGGGCTTGCTTTCCCCTTTCTTTGGCTTTCTTTCCCCTTTCTTTCCCCCTTTCTTTCTCCTTTCTTTGGGCTTTTTTTCCCCTTTCTTTGTGCTTTCTTTCCCCTTTCTTTGGCTTTCTCTCTCCTTTCTTTGGGCTTTCTTTCCCATTTCTTTGGCATTCTTTCCCCTTTCTTTGGGCTTTCTTTGAGCTTTCATTCCCCTGTCTTTGGCTTTCTTTGGGCTTTCTTTCCCCTTTCTTTCCCCTTTCTTTGGGCTTTCATTCCCCTTTCTTTCCCATTTCTTTGGGCTTTCTTTCCCCTTTCTTTCCCCTTTCTTTGGACTTTCTTTGGCTTTCTTTCCGATTTGTTTGGGATTTCTTTCCCCTTTTATTCCCCTTTCTTTGGGCTATCTTTCCCCCTTTTTTTCCCTTTCTTTGGGCTTTCTTTCCCCTTTCTTCCCCTTTCCTTGGGCTTTCTTCCCCTTTCTTTCCCCTTTCATTGGGCTTTCTTTCCACTTTCTTTCCCCCTTTCTTTGGGCTTTCTTTCCCCTTTTCTTTGGGCTTTCTTTCCCCTTTCTTGGGCTTTTTTTCCCCTTTCTTTGGGCTTTCTTTCCCCTTTCTTTGGTGTGTTCTTTCCCCTTTCTTTGGGCCTTCTTTCCCCTTTCTTTCCCCTTTCTTTGGGCTCTCTTTGGGCTTTCTTTGGGCTTTCTTTCCCTTTCTTTGGTCTTTCTTTTCCCTTTCTTTGGATTTCTTTCCCCCTTTCTTTGGGCTTTCTTTCCCTTTTCTTTGGGCTTTCTTTCCCCTTTCTTTCCCCTTTCTTTCCCCTTTTTTGGGGTTTCTTTCCCCTTTCTTTGGGGTTTCTTTGGGCTTTCTTCCCCCTTTCTTTGGTCTATCTTTGGGCTTTCTTTCCCCTTTCTTTGGGCTTTCTTTCCCCTTTCTTTGGTCTGTTCTTTCCCTTTCTTTGGGCTTTCTTTCCCCTTTCTTTCCCCCTTTCTTTGGGCTTTCTTTGGGCTTTCTTTCCCCTTTCTTTGGTCTTTCTTTCCCCTTTCTTTGGGCTTTCTTTCCCCTTTCTTTGGGCTTTCTTTCCCATTTCTTTCCCTTTTCTTTCCCCTTTCTTTCCCCTTTCTTTCCCCTTTCTTTCCCCTTTCTTTGGGTTTCTTTCCCCTTTCTTTGGGCTTTCTTTGGCTTTCTTCCCCTTTCTTTGGGCTTTCTTTGGGCTTTCTTTCCCCTTTCTTTGGCTTTCTTTGGCTTTCTTTCCCCTTTGTTTGGGCTTTCTTTCCCCTTTCTTTGGGCTTTCTTTCTCCTTTATTTGGGGTTTCTTTCCCCTTTCTTTGGGGTTTCTTTGGGCTTTCTTTCCCCTTTCTTTGGGCTTTATTTGGGCTTTCTTTCCCATTTCTTTAGGCTTTCTTTGGGCTTTCTTTCCCCTTTCTTTGGGCTTTCTTTCCACTTTCTTTGGGCTTTCTTTCTCCTTTCTTTGAGTTTTCTTTCCCCTTTCTTTGGTCTTTCCTTCGCCTTTCTTTGGGCTTTCTTTCCCCTTTCTTTGGGCTTTCTTTGGGCTTTCTTTCCCCTTTCTTTGGGCTTTCTTTGGCTTTCTTTCCCCTTTCTTTGGGCTTTCTTTCCCCTTTCTTTGGCTTTCTTTCCCCTTTCTTTGGGCTTTCTTTGGGCTTTCTTTGGGCTTTCTTTCCCCCTTTCTTTGGGCTTTCTTTGGGCTTTCTTTCCCCTTTTTTGGACTTTCTTTCAACTTTCTTTTGGCTTTCTGTGGGCTTTCTTTAGGCTTTCTTTGGGCTTTCTTTCCCCTTTCTTTGGGCTTTCTTTCCCCTTTCTTTGGGCTTTCTTTCCCATTTCTTTGGGCTTTCTTTGGGCTTTCTTTACCCTGTCTTTGGGCTTTCTTAGGGCTTTCTTTCCCCTTTCTTTCCCCTTTCTTTGGGCTTTCATTCCACTTTCTTTCCCCTTTCTTTGGGCTTTCTTTCCCCTTTCTTTCCCCTTTCTTTGGGCTTTCTTTCCCCTTTCTTTGGGCTTTCTTTCCCATTTCTTTGGGCTTTCTTTCGGCTTTCTTTGGGATTTCTTTGGGCTTTCTTTGGGCTTTCTTTCCCCTTTCTTTGGGCTTTCTTTGGGCTTTCTTTACCCTGTCTTTGGGCTTTCTTTGGGCTTTCTTTCCCCTTTCTTTGGGCTTTCTTTCCCATTTCTTTGGGCTTTCCTTCCCTTTCTTTGGGCTTTCTTTGGGCATTCTTTGGGCTTACTTTGGGCTCTCTTTCCCCTTTCTTTGGGCTTTCTTTCCCCTTTCTTTGGGCTTTCTTTCCCCTTTCTTTGGGTTTTCTTTGGGCTTTCTTTGGGCTTTCTTTGGGCTTTCTTTCCCCTTTCTTTGGGCTTTCTTTCCCCTTTCTTTGGTCTGTTCTTTCCCCTTTCTTTGGGCTTTCTTTCCCCTTTCTTTCCCCTTTCTTTGGGCTTTCTTTGGGCTTTCTTTCCCCTTTCTTTGGGCTTTCTTTCCCCTTTCTTTGGGCTTTCTTTGGGCTTTCTTTGGGCTTTCTTTCCCCTTTCTTTGGGCTTTCTTTCAACTTTCTTTGGGCTTTCTGTGGGCTTTCTTTAGGCTTTCTTTGGGCTTTCTTTCCCCTTTCTTTGGGCTTTCTTTCCCCTTTCTTTGGGCTTTCTTTCCCCTTTCTTTGGGCTTTCTTTGGGCTTTCTTTGGGCTTTCTTTCCCCTTTCTTTGGGCTTTCTTTGGGCTTTCTTTCCCCTTTTTTGGGCTTTCTTTCAACTTTCTTTTGGCTTTCTGTGGGCTTTCTTTAGGCTTTCTTTGGGCTTTCTTTCCCCTTTCTTTGGGCTTTCTTTCCCCTTTCTTTGGGCTTTCTTTCCCCTTTCTTTGGGCTTTCTTTCCCATTTCTTTGGGCTTTCTTTGGGCTTTCTTTACCCTGTCTTTGGGCTTTCTTTGGGCTTTCTTTCCCCTTTCTTTCCCCTTTCTTTGGGCTTTCATTCCACTTTCTTTCCCCTTTCTTTGGGCTTTCTTTCCCCTTTCTTTCCCCTTTCTTTGGGCTTTCTTTCCCCTTTCTTTGGGCTTTCTTTCCCCTTTCTTTGGGCTTTCTTTCGGCTTTCTTTGGGATTTCTTTGGGCTTTCTTTGGGCTTTCTTTCCCCTTTCTTTGGGCTTTCTTTGGGCTTTCTTTACCCTGTCTTTGGGCTTTCTTTGGGCTTTCTTTCCCCTTTCTTTGGGCTTTCTTTCCCATTTCTTTGGGCTTTCCTTCCCCTTTCTTTGGGCTTTCTTTGGGCATTCTTTGGGCTTACTTTGGGCTCTCTTTCCCCTTTCTTTGGGCTTTCTTTCCCCTTTCTTTGGGCTTTCTTTCCCCTTTCTTTGGGCTTTCTTTCCCCTTTCTTTGGGTTTTCTTTGGGCTTTCTTTGGGCTTTCTTTGGGCTTTCTTTCCCCTTTCTTTGGGCTTTCTTTCCCCTTTCTTTGGTCTGTTCTTTCCCCTTTCTTTGGGCTTTCTTTCCCCTTTCTTTCCCCTTTCTTTGGTCTTTCTTTCCCCTTTCTTTGGGCTTTCTTTCCCCTTTCTTTGGGCTTTCTTTCCCATTTCTTTCCCTTTTCTTTCCCCTTTCTTTCCCCTTTCTTTCCCCTTTCTTTCCCCTTTCTTTGGGGTTTCTTTCCCCTTTCTTTGGGCTTTCTTTGGGCTTTCTTTCCCCTTTCTTTGGGCTTTCTTTCGGCTTTCTTGGGATTTCTTTGGGCTTTCTTTGGGCTTTCTTTCCCCTTTCTTTGGGCTTTCTTTGGGCTTTCTTTACCCTGTCTTTGGCTTTCTTTGGGCTTTCTTTCCCCTTTCTTTGGGCTTTCTTTCCCATTTCTTTGGGCTTTCCTTCCCCTTTCTTTGGGCTTTCTTTGGGCATTCTTTGGGCTTACTTTGGGCTCTCTTTCCCCTTTCTTTGGGCTTTCTTTCCCCTTTCTTTGGGCTTTCTTTCCCCTTTCTTTGGGCTTTCTTTCCCCTTTCTTTGGGTTTTCTTTGGGCTTTCTTTGGGCTTTCTTTGGGCTTTCTTTCCCCTTTCTTTGGGCTTTCTTTCCCCTTTCTTTGGTCTGTTCTTTCCCCTTTCTTTGGGCTTTCTTTCCCCTTTCTTTCCCCTTTCTTTGGGCTTTCTTTGGGCTTTCTTTCCCCTTTCTTTGGGCTTTCTTTCCCCTTTCTTTGGGCTTTCTTTGGGCTTTCTTTGGGCTTTCTTTCCCCTTTCTTTGGGCTTTCTTTGGGCTTTCTTTCCCCTTTGTTTGGGCTTTCTTTCCCCTTTCTTTGGGCTTTCTTTCTCCTTTCTTTGGGGTTTCTTTCCCCTTTCTTTGGGGTTTCTTTGGGCTTTCTTTCCCCTTTCTTTGGGCTTTATTTGGGCTTTCTTTCCCATTTCTTTAGGCTTTCTTTGGGCTTTCTTTCCCCTTTCTTTGGGCTTTCTTTCCACTTTCTTTGGGCTTTCTTTCTCCTTTCTTTGAGTTTTCTTTCCCCTTTCTTTGGTCTTTCCTTCGCCTTTCTTTGGGCTTTCTTTCCCCTTTCTTTGGGCTTTCTTTGGGCTTTCTTTCCCCTTTCTTTGGGCTTTCTTTGGGCTTTCTTTCCCCTTTCTTTGGGCTTTCTTTCCCCTTTCTTTGGGCTTTCTTTCCCCTTTCTTTGGGCTTTCTTTGGGCTTTCTTTGGGCTTTCTTTCCCCTTTCTTTGGGCTTTCTTTGGGCTTTCTTTCCCCTTTTTTGGACTTTCTTTCAACTTTCTTTTGGCTTTCTGTGGGCTTTCTTTAGGCTTTCTTTGGGCTTTCTTTCCCCTTTCTTTGGGCTTTCTTTCCCCTTTCTTTGGGCTTTCTTTCCCATTTCTTTGGGCTTTCTTTGGGCTTTCTTTACCCTGTCTTTGGGCTTTCTTAGGGCTTTCTTTCCCCTTTCTTTCCCCTTTCTTTGGGCTTTCATTCCACTTTCTTTCCCCTTTCTTTGGGCTTTCTTTCCCCTTTCTTTCCCCTTTCTTTGGGCTTTCTTTCCCCTTTCTTTGGGCTTTCTTTCCCATTTCTTTGGGCTTTCTTTCGGCTTTCTTTGGGATTTCTTTGGGCTTTCTTTGGGCTTTCTTTCCCCTTTCTTTGGGCTTTCTTTGGGCTTTCTTTACCCTGTCTTTGGGCTTTCTTTGGGCTTTCTTTCCCATTTCTTTGGGCTTTCCTTCCCCTTTCTTTGGGCTTTCTTTGGGCATTCTTTGGGCTTACTTTGGGCTCTCTTTCCCCTTTCTTTGGGCTTTCTTTCCCCTTTCTTTGGGCTTTCTTTCCCCTTTCTTTGGGTTTTCTTTGGGCTTTCTTTGGGCTTTCTTTGGGCTTTCTTTCCCCTTTCTTTGGGCTTTCTTTCCCCTTTCTTTGGTCTGTTCTTTCCCCTTTCTTTGGGCTTTCTTTCCCCTTTCTTTCCCCTTTCTTTGGGCTTTCTTTGGGCTTTCTTTCCCCTTTCTTTGGGCTTTCTTTCCCCTTTCTTTGGGCTTTCTTTGGGCTTTCTTTGGGCTTTCTTTCCCCTTTCTTTGGGCTTTCTTTCAACTTTCTTTGGGCTTTCTGTGGGCTTTCTTTAGGCTTTCTTTGGGCTTTCTTTCCCCTTTCTTTGGGCTTTCTTTCCCCTTTCTTTGGGCTTTCTTTCCCCTTTCTTTGGGCTTTCTTTGGGCTTTCTTTGGGCTTTCTTTCCCCTTTCTTTGGTCTTTCTTTGGGCTTTCTTTCCCCTTTTTTGGGCTTTCTTTCAACTTTCTTTTGGCTTTCTGTGGGCTTTCTTTAGGCTTTCTTTGGGCTTTCTTTCCCCTTTCTTTGGGCTTTCTTTCCCCTTTCTTTGGGCTTTCTTTCCCCTTTCTTTGGGCTTTCTTTCCCATTTCTTTGGGCTTTCTTTGGGCTTTCTTTACCCTGTCTTTGGGCTTTCTTTGGGCTTTCTTTCCCCTTTCTTTCCCCTTTCTTTGGGCTTTCATTCCACTTTCTTTCCCCTTTCTTTGGGCTTTCTTTCCCCTTTCTTTCCCCTTTCTTTGGGCTTTCTTTCCCCTTTCTTTGGGCTTTCTTTCCCCTTTCTTTGGGCTTTCTTTCGGCTTTCTTTGGGATTTCTTTGGGCTTTCTTTGGGCTTTTTTTCCCCTTTCTTTGGGCTTTCTTTGGGCTTTCTTTACCCTGTCTTTGGGCTTTCTTTGGGCTTTCTTTCCCCTTTCTTTGGGCTTTCTTTCCCATTTCTTTGGGCTTTCCTTCCCCTTTCTTTGGGCTTTCTTTGGGCATTCTTTGGGCTTACTTTGGGCTCTCTTTCCCCTTTCTTTGGGCTTTCTTTCCCCTTTCTTTGGGCTTTCTTTCCCCTTTCTTTGGGCTTTCTTTCCCCTTTCTTTGGGTTTTCTTTGGGCTTTCTTTGGGCTTTCTTTGGGCTTTCTTTCCCCTTTCTTTGGGCTTTCTTTCCCCTTTCTTTGGTCTGTTCTTTCCCCTTTCTTTGGGCTTTCTTTCCCCTTTCTTTCCCCTTTCTTTGGTCTTTCTTTCCCCTTTCTTTGGGCTTTCTTTCCCCTTTCTTTGGGCTTTCTTTCCCATTTCTTTCCCTTTTCATTCCCCTTTCTTTCCCCTTTCTTTCCCCTTTCTTTCCCCTTTCTTTGGGGTTTCTTTCCCCTTTCTTTGGGCTTTCTTTGGGCTTTCTTTCCCCTTTCTTTGGGCTTTCTTTCGGCTTTCTTTGGGATTTCTTTGGGCTTTCTTTGGGCTTTCTTTCCCCTTTCTTTGGGCTTTCTTTGGGCTTTCTTTACCCTGTCTTTGGGCTTTCTTTGGGCTTTCTTTCCCCTTTCTTTGGGCTTTCTTTCCCATTTCTTTGGGCTTTCCTTCCCCTTTCTTTGGGCTTTCTTTGGGCATTCTTTGGGCTTACTTTGGGCTCTCTTTCCCCTTTCTTTGGGCTTTCTTTCCCCTTTCTTTGGGCTTTCTTTCCCCTTTCTTTGGGCTTTCTTTCCCCTTTCTTTGGGTTTTCTTTGGGCTTTCTTTGGGCTTTCTTTGGGCTTTCTTTCCCCTTTCTTTGGGCTTTCTTTCCCCTTTCTTTGGTCTGTTCTTTCCCCTTTCTTTGGGCTTTCTTTCCCCTTTCTTTCCCCTTTCTTTGGGCTTTCTTTGGGCTTTCTTTCCCCTTTCTTTGGGCTTTCTTTCCCCTTTCTTTGGGCTTTCTTTGGGCTTTCTTTGGGCTTTCTTTCCCCTTTCTTTGGGCTTTCTTTGGGCTTTCTTTCCCCTTTCTTTGGGCTTTCTTTCAACTTTCTTTGGGCTTTCTGTGGGCTTTCTTTAGGCTTTCTTTGGGCTTTCTTTCCCCTTTCTTTGGGCTTTCTTTCCCCTTTCTTTGGGCTTTCTTTCCCCTTTCTTTGGGCTTTCTTTGGGCTTTCTTTCCCCTTTCTTTGGGCTTTCTTTGGGCTTTTTTTCCCCTTTTTTGGGCTTTCTTTCAACTTTCTTTTGGCTTTCTGTGGGCTTTCTTTAGGCTTTCTTTGGGCTTTCTTTCCCCTTTCTTTGGGCTTTCTTTCCCCTTTCTTTGGGCTTTCTTTCCCCGTTCTTTGGGCTTTCTTTCCCATTTCTTTGGGCTTTCTTTGGGCTTTCTTTACCCTGTCTTTGGGCTTTCTTTGGGCTTTCTTTCCCCTTTCTTTCCCCTTTCTTTGGGCTTTCATTCCACTTTCTTTCCCCTTTCTTTGGGCTTTCTTTCCCCTTTCTTTCCCCTTTCTTTGGGCTTTCTTTCCCCTTTCTTTGGGCTTTCTTTCCCCTTTCTTTGGGCTTTCTTTCGGCTTTCTTTGGGATTTCTTTGGGCTTTCTTTGGGCTTTCTTTCCCCTTTCTTTGGGCTTTCTTTGGGCTTTCTTTACCCTGTCTTTGGGCTTTCTTTGGGCTTTCTTTCCCCTTTCTTTGGGCTTTCTTTCCCATTTCTTTGGCTTTCCTTCCCCTTTCTTTGGGCTTTCTTTGGGCATTCTTTGGGCTTACTTTGGGCTCTCTTTCCCCTTTCTTTGGGCTTTCTTTCCCCTTTCTTTGGGCTTTCTTTCCCCTTTCTTTGGGCTTTCTTTCCCCTTTCTTTGGGTTTTCTTTGGGCTTTCTTTGGGCTTTCTTTGGGCTTTCTTTCCCCTTTCTTTGGGCTTTCTTTCCCCTTTCTTTGGTCTGTTCTTTCCCCTTTCTTTGGGCTTTCTTTCCCCTTTCTTTCCCCTTTCTTTGGGCTTTCTTTGGGCTTTCTTTCCCCTTTCTTTGGTCTTTCTTTCCCCTTTCTTTGGGCTTTCTTTCCCCTTTCTTTGGGCTTTCTTTCCCATTTCTTTCCCTTTTCTTTCCCCTTTCTTTCCCCTTTCTTTCCCCTTTCTTTCCCCTTTCTTTGGGGTTTCTTTCCCCTTTCTTTGGGCTTTCTTTGGGCTTTCTTTCCCCTTTCTTTGGGCTTTCTTTGGGCTTTCTTTCCCCTTTCTTTGGGCTTTCTTTGGGCTTTCTTTCCCCTTTGTTTGGGCTTTCTTTCCCCTTTCTTTGGGCTTTCTTTCTCCTTTCTTTGGGGTTTCTTTCCCCTTTCTTTGGGGTTTCTTTGGGCTTTCTTTCCCCTTTCTTTGGGCTTTATTTGGGCTTTCTTTCCCATTTCTTTAGGCTTTCTTTGGGCTTTCTTTCCCCTTTCTTTGGGCTTTCTTTCCACTTTCTTTGGGCTTTCTTTCTCCTTTCTTTGAGTTTTCTTTCCCCTTTCTTTGGTCTTTCCTTCCCCTTTCTTTGGGCTTTCTTTCCCCTTTCTTTGGGCTTTCTTTGGGCTTTCTTTCCCCTTTCTTTGGGCTTTCTTTGGGCTTTCTTTCCCCTTTCTTTGGGCTTTCTTTGGGCTTTCTTTGGGCTTTCTTTCCCCTTTCTTTGGGCTTTCTTTGGGCTTTCTTTCCCCTTTCTTTGGGCTTTCTTTCAACTTTCTTTGGGCTTTCTGTGGGATTTCTTTAGGCTTTCTTTGGGCTTTCTTTCCCCTTTCTTTGGGCTTTCTTTCCCCTTTCTTTGGGCTTTCTTTCCCCTTTCTTTGGGCTTTCTTTCCCATTTCTTTGGGCTTTCTTTGGGCTTTCTTTACCCTGTCTTTGGGCTTTCTTTGGGCTTTCTTTCCCCTTTCTTTCCCCTTTCTTTGGGCTTTCATTCCACTTTCTTTCCCCTTTCTTTGGGCTTTCTTTCCCCTTTCTTTGGGCTTTCTTTCCCCTTTTCTTTTTGCTTTCTTTCCCCTTTCTTTGGGCTTTCTTTCCCCTTTCTTTGTGCCTTCTTTCCCATGTCTTTGAGCTTTCTTTGGGTTTTCTTTCCCATTTCTTTGGACTTTCTTTGGGCTTTCTTTCCCCTTTCTTTGGGCTTTCTTTCCCCTTTCTTTGGGCTTTCTTTCTCCTTTCTTTGGGCTTTCTTTACCATTTCTTTGGGCTTTCTTTCCCCTTTCTTTGGGCTTTATTTGGGCTTTCTTTCCCCTTTCTTTGGGCTTTCTTTCCCTTTTCTTTGGGCTTTCTTTCGCCTTTCTTTGGGCTTTCTTTCCCCTTTCTTTCCACTTTCTTTGGGCTTTCTTTGGGCTTTCTTTCCCCTTTCTTTGGGCTTTCATTCCCCTTTCTTTGGGCTTTCTTTCCCCTTTCTTTGGGCCTTCTTTCCCCTTTCTTTGGGCTTTCTTTCCCCTTTCTTTGGGCTTTCTCTCTCCTTTCTTTGGGCTTTCTTTCCCCTTTCTTTGGGCTTTCTTTGGGCTTTCTTTCCCCTTTCTTTGGGCTTTCTTTCTCCTTTCTTTGGGCTTTCTTTCCCCTTTCTTTGGGCTTTCTTTGGGCTTTCTTTCCCCTTTCTTTGGGCTTTCTTTCCCCTTTCTTTGGACTTTCTTTCCCCTTTCTTTGGGCTTTCTTTCCCCTTTCTTTGGGCTTTCTTTCCCCTTTCTTTCCCCTTTCTTTCTCCTTTCTTTTCCCTTTCTTTCCCCTTTCTTTCCCCATTCTTTCCCCTTTCTTTCCACTTTCTTTGGGTTTTAATTGGGCTTTCTTTCCCCTTTCTTTGGGCTTTCTTTCCCATTTCTTTGGGCTTTCCTTCCCCTTTCTTTGGGCTTTCTTTGGGCATTCTTTGGGCTTACTTTGGGCTCTCTTTCCCCTTTCTTTGGGCTTTCTTTCCCCTTTCTTTGGGCTTTCTTTCCCCTTTCTTTGGGCTTTCTTTCCCCTTTCTTTGGGTTTTCTTTGGGCTTTCTTTGGGCTTTCTTTCCCCTTTCTTTGGGCTTTCTTTCCCTTTTCTTTCCCCTTTCTTTGGGCTTTCTTTCCCCTTTCTTTCCCCTTTCTTTCCCCTTTCTTTCCCCTTTCTTTCCCAATTCTTTCCCCTTTCTTTCCCCTTTCTTTCCCCATTCTTTCTCCTTTCTTTTCCCTTTCTTTCCCCTTTCTTTCCCCATTATTTCCCCTTTCTTTCCCCTTTCTTTGGGCTTTATTTGTGCTTTCTTTCCCCTTTCTTTGGGCTTTCTTTCCCCTTTCTTTCCCCTTCTTTGGTGCTTTCTTTCCCCTTTCTTTGAGCTTTCTTTCCCCTTTCTTTGGGCTTTCTTTCCCCTTTCTTTGAGCTTTCTTTCCCCTCTCTTTGGGCTTTCTTTGGGCATTCTTTGGGCTTTCTTTCCCCGTTCTTTGGGCTTTCTTTCCTCTTTCTTTGGGCTTTCTTTCCCCTTTCTTTCCCCTTTCTTCCCCCTTTCTTTCCCGTTTCTTTCCCCTTTCTTTCCCCTTTCTTTCCCCTTTCTTTGGGCTTTCTTTCCTCTTTCTTTGGGCTTTCTTTGGGCTTTCTTTGGACTTTCTTTACCCTTTCTTTCCCCTTTCTTTGGGCTTTCTTTCTCCTTTCTTTGGACTTTCTTTGGGCTTTCTTTCCCTTTTCTTTGGGCTTTCTTTACCCTTTCTTTGGGCTTTCTTTGGGCTTTCTTTCCCCCTTCTTTGGGCTTTCTTTGTGCTTTTTTTCCCCTTTTTTGGGCTTTCTTTGGGCTTTCTTTCCCCTTTCTTTGGGCTTTCTTTCCCTTTTCTTTGGGCTTTCTTTCGCTTTTCTTTGTCCTTTCTTTCCCCTTTCTTTGGGCTTTCTTTCCCCTTTCTTTGGGCTTTCTTTGGGCTTTCCTTCCCCTTTCTTTGGGCTTTCTTTCCCCTTTGTTTGGGCTTTCTTTCCCCTTTCTTTGGGCTTTCTTTCCCCTTTCTTTGGGCTTTCTTTGTGTTTCTTTGGGCTTTCTTTGTGCTTTCTTTCCCCTTTCTTTGGGCTTTCTTTCCCCTTTCTTTGGGCTTTCTTTCTCCTTTCTTTGGGCTTTCTTTCCCATTTCTTTGGGCTTTCTTTCCCCTTTCTTTGGGCTTTCTTTCCCCTTTCATTGGGCTTTCTTTCCCTTTTCTTTGGGCTTTCTTTCGCCTTTCTTTGGGCTTTCTTTCCCCTTTCTTTGGGCTTTCTTTCCCCTTTCTTTGGGCTTTCTTTCCCCTTTCTTTGGGCCTTCTTTCCCCTTTCTTTCCCCTTTCTTTCCCCTTTCTTTCCCCTTTCTTTCCCCTTTCTTTGGGCGTTCTTTCCCCTTTCTTTGTGCCTTCTTTCCCATGTCTTTGAGCTTTCTTTGGGTTTTCTTTCCCATTTCTTTGGACTTTCTTTGGGCTTTCTTTCCCCTTTCTTTGGACTTTTTTTCCCCTTTCTTTGGGCTTTCTTTGGGCATTCTTTTGGGCTTACTTTGGGCTCTCTTTCCCCTTTCTTTGGCTTTCTTTCCCCTTTCTTTGGGCTTTCTTTCAACTTTCTTTGGGCTTTCTGTGGGCTTTCTTTGGGCTTTCTTTCCCCTTTCTTTGGGCTTTCTTTCCCCTTTCTTTGGGCTTTCTTTCCCCTTTCTTTGGGCTTTCTTTCCCATTTCTTTGGGCTTTCTTTCCCCTTTCTTTCCCCCTTCTTTCTCCTTTCTTTTCCCTTTCTTTCCCCTTTCTTTCCCCATTATTTCCCCTTTCTTTCCCCTTTCTTTGGGCTTTAATTGGGCTTTCTTTCCCCTTTCTTTGGGCTTTATTTCCCATTTCTATGGGCTTTCTTTCCCCTTTCTTTGGGCTTTCTTTGGGCATTCTTTTGGGCTTACTTTGGGCTCTCTTTCCCCTTTCTTTGGGCTTTCTTTCCCCTTTCTTTGGGCTTTCTTTCCCCTTTCTTTGGGCTTTCTTTCCCCTTTCTTTGGGTTTTCTTTGGGCTTTCTTTGGGCTTTCTTTCCCCTTTCTTTGGCTTTCTTTCCCCTTTCTTTGGGCTTTCTTTCCCAATTCGTTCCCCTTTCTATCCCCTTTCTTTCCCCATTCTTTCTCCTTTCTTTTCCCTTTCTTTCCCCTTTCTTTCCCCATTCTTTCCCATTTCTTTCCCCTTTCTTTCCCCTTTCTTTGGGCTTTCTTTCCCCTTTCTTTGGGCTTTCTTTCCCCTTTCTTTCCCCTTTCTTTCCCCTTCTTTGGTGCTTTCTTTCCCCTTTCTTTGAGCTTTCTTTCCCCTTTCTTTGGGCTTTCTTTCCCCTTTCTTTGGGCTTTCTTTCCCCTTTCCTTGGGCTTTCTTTGGGCATTCTTTGGGCTTTCTTTCCCCTTTCTTTGGGCTTTCTTTCCCCTTTCTTTGGGCTTTCTTTCCCCTTTCTTTACCCTTTCTTCCCCCTTTCTTTCCCCTTTCTTTCCCCTTTCTTTCCCCTTTCTTTCCCCTTTCTTTCCCCTTCCTTTCCCCTTTCTTTGGGCTTTCTTTCCTCTTACTTTGGGCTTTCTTTGGGCTTTCTTTGGGCTTTCTTTGGACTTTCTTTACCCTTTCTTTCCCCTTTCTTTGGGCTTTCTTTCCCCTTTCTTTGGGCTTTCTTTCCCCTTTCTTTCCCCTTTCTTTCCCCTTTCTTTCCCCTTTCTTTGGGGTTTCTTTCCCCTTTCTTTGGGCTTTCTTTGGGCTTTCTTTCCCCTTTCTTTGGGCTTTCATTCCCCTTTCTTTCCCATTTCTTTGGGCTTTCTTTCCCCTTTATTTCCCCTTTCTTTGGACTTTCTTTGGGCTTTCTTTCCCCTTTGTTTGGGCTTTCTTTCCCCTTTTTTTCCCCTTTCTTTGGGCTATCTTTCCCCCTTTTTTTCCCTTTCTTTTTGCTTTCTTTCCCCTTTCTTTCCCCTTTCTTTGGGCTTTCTTTCCCCTTTCTTTCCCCTTTCTTTGGGCTTTCTTTCCCCTTTCTTTGGGCTTTCTTTCCCCTTTCTTTGGGTTTTCTTTGGGCTTTCTTTGGGCTTTCTTTCCCCTTTCTTTGGGCTTTCTTTCCCCTTTCTTTGGGCTTTCTTTCCCAATTCGTTCCCCTTTCTATCCCCTTTCTTTCCCCATTCTTTCTCCTTTCTTTTCCCTTTCTTTCCCCTTTCTTTCCCCATTCTTTCCCATTTCTTTCCCCTTTCTTTCCCCTTTCTTTGGGCTTTCTTTCCCCTTTCTTTGGGCTTTCTTTCCCCTTTCTTTCCCCTTTCTTTCCCCTTCTTTGGTGCTTTCTTTCCCCTTTCTTTGAGCTTTCTTTCCCCTTTCTTTGGGCTTTCTTTCCCCTTTCTTTGGCTTTCTTTCCCCTTTCCTTGGGCTTTCTTTGGGCATTCTTTGGGCTTTCTTTCCCCTTTCTTTGGGCTTTCTTTCCCCTTTCTTTGGGCTTTCTTTCCCCTTTCTTTACCCTTTCTTACCCCTTTCTTTCCCCTTTCTTTCCCCTTTCTTTCCCCTTTCTTTCCCCTTTCTTTCCCCTTCCTTTCCCCTTTCTTTGGGCTTTCTTTCCTCTTACTTTGGGCTTTCTTTGGGCTTTCTTTGGGCTTTCTTTGGACTTTCTTTACCCTTTCTTTCCCCTTTCTTTGGGCTTTCTTTCCCCTTTCTTTGGGATTCCCCTTTCTTTCCCCTTTCTTTCCCCTTTCTTTCCCCTTTCTTTGGGGTTTCTTTCCCCTTTCTTTGGGCTTTCTTTGGGCTTTCTTTCCCCTTTCTTTGGGCTTTCTGGCTTTCTTTACCCTGTCTTTGGGCTTTCTTTGGGCTTTCTTTCCCCTTTCTTTCCCTTTCTTTGGGCTTTCATTCCCCTTTCTTTCCCATTTCTTTGGGCTTTCTTTCCCCTTTCTTTCCCCTTTCTTTGGACTTTCTTTGGGCTTTCTTTCCCCTTTGTTTGGGCTTTCTTTCCCCTTTTTTTCCCCTTTCTTTGGGCTATCTTTCCCCCTTTTTTTCCCTTTCTTTTTGCTTTCTTTCCCCTTTCTTTCCCCTTTCTTTGGGCTTTCTTTCCCCTTTCTTTCCCCTTTCTTTGGGCTTTCTTTCCCCTTTCTTTGGGCTTTCTTTCCCCTTTCTTTGGTTTTCTTTGGGCTTTCTTTGGGCTTTCTTTCCACTTTCTTTGGGCTTTCTTTCCCCTTTCTTTGGGCTTTCTTTCCCTTTTCTTTGGGCTTTCTTTCGCCTTTCTTTGGGCTTTCTTTCCCCTTTCTTTGGGCTTTCTTTCCCCTTTCTTTGGGCCTTCTTTCCCCTTTCTTTCCCCTTTCTTTCCCCTTTCTTTCCCTTTCTTTCCCCTTTCTTTGGGCGTTCTTTCCCCTTTCTTTCCCCTTTTTTTCCCCTTTTTTGTGCTTTCTTTCCCCTTTCTTTGAGCTTTCTTTCGCCTTTCTTTGGCTTTCTTTCCCCTTTCTTTGGGCTTTCTTTCCCCTTTCTTTGGGCCTTCTTTCCCCTTTCTTTCCCCTTTCTTTCCCCTTTCTTTCCCCTTTCTTTGGGCGTTCTTTCCCCTTTCTTTCCCTTTTTTTCCCCTTTTTTTGTGCTTTCTTTCCCCTTTCTTTGAGCTTTCTTTCCCCTTTCTTTGAGCTTTCTTTCCCCTTTCTTGGGCTTTCTTTCCCCTTTCTTTCCCCTTTCTTCCCCCTTTCTTTCCCCTTTCTTTCCCCTTTCTTTCCCCTTTCTTTCCCCTTTTTTTGTGCTTTCTTTCCCCCTTTCTTTGGGCTTTCTTTCAACTTTCTTTGGGCTTTCTGTGGGCTTTCTTTGGGCTTTCTTTGGGCTTTCTTTCCCCTTTCTTTGGGCTTTCTTTCCCCTTTCTTTGGGCTTTCTTTCCCCTTTCTTTGGGCTTTCTTTCCATTTCTTTGGGCTTTCTTTCCCCTTTCTTTCGCCTTTCTTTCTCCTTTCTTTTCCTTTCTTTCCCCTTTCTTTCCCCATTCTTTCCCCTTTCTTTCCCCTTTCTTTGGGCTTTAATTGGGCTTTCTTTCCCCTTTCTTTGGCTTTCTTTCCCATTTCTATGGGCTTTCTTTCCCCTTTCTTTGGGCTTTCTTTGGGCATTCTTTGGGCTTACTTTGGGCTCTCTTTCCCCTTTCTTTGGGCTTTCTTTCCCCTTTCTTTGGGCTTTCTTTCCCCTTTCTTTGGGATTTCTTTCCCCTTTCTTTGGGTTTCTTTGGGCTTTCTTTGGGCTTTCTTTCCCCTTTCTTTGGGCTTATTTCCCCTTTCTTTGGGCTTTCTTTCCCCTTTCTTTCCCCTTTCTTTGGGCTTTCTTTCCCCTTTCTTTCCCCTTTCTTTCCCCTTTCTTTCCCCTTTCTTTCCCAATTCTTTCCCCTTTCTTTCCCTTTCTTTCCCCATTCTTTCTCCTTTCTTTTCCCTTTCTTTCCCCTTTCTTTCCCCATTCTTTCCCCTTTCTTTCCCCTTTCTTTGGGCTTTATTTGTGCTTTCTTTCCCCTTTCTTTGGGCTTTCTTTCCCCTTTCTTTCCCCTTTCTTTCCCCTTCTTTGGTGCTTTCTTTCCCCTGTCTTTGAGCTTTCTTTTCCCTTTCTTTGGGCTTTCTTTCCCCTTTCTTTGGGCTTTCTTTGGCTTTCTTTCCCCTTTGTTTGGGCTTTCTTTGGGCATTCTTTGGGCTTTCTTTCCCCTTTCTTTGGGCTTTCTTTCCCCTTTCTTTGGGCTTTCTTTCCCTTTCTTTACCCTTTCTTCCCCCTTTCTTTCCCCTTTCTTTCCCCTTTCTTTCCCCTTTCTTTCCCCTTTCTTTGGGCTTACTTTCCTCTTACTTTGGGCTTTCTTTGGGCTTTCTTTGGGCTTTCTTTGGACTTTCTTTACACTTTCTTTCCCCTTTCTTTGGGCTTTCTTTCCCCTTTCTTTGGGCTTTCTTTCCCCTTTCTTTCCCCTTTCTTTGGGGTTTCTTTCCCCTTTCTTGGGCTTTCTTTGGGCTTTCTTTCCCCTTTCTTTGGGCTTTATTTGGGCTTTCTTTCCCATTTCTTTAGGCTTTCTTTGGGCTTTCTTTCCCCTTTCTTTGGGCTTTCTTTCCCCTTTCTTTGGGCTTTCTTTCTCCTTTCTTTGAGCTTTCTTTCCCCTTTCTTTGGTCTTTCCTTCCCCCTTCTTTGGGCTTTCTTTCCCCTTTCTTTGGGCTTTCTTTGGGCTTTCTTTCCCCTTTCTTTGGGGCTTTCCTTTGGGCTTTCTTTCCCCTTTCTTTGGGCTTTCTTTCCCCTTTCTTTGGGCTTTCTCTCCCCTTTCTTTGGGCTTTCTTTCCCCTTTCTTTGGGCTTTCTTTCCCCTTTCTTTGGGCTTTCTTTCCCCTTTCTTTCCCCTTTCTTTGGGGTTTCTTTCCCCTTTCTTTGGGCTTTCTTTGGGCTTTCTTTCCCCCTTTCTTTGGGCTTTATTTGGGCTTTCTTTCCCATTTCTTTAGGCTTTCTTTGGGCTTTCTTTCCCCTTTCTTTGGGCTTTCTTTCCCCTTTCTTTGGGCTTTCTTTCTCCTTTCTTTGAGCTTTCTTTCCCCTTTCTTTGGTCTTTCCTTCCCCCTTCTTTGGGCTTTCTTTCCCCTTTCTTTGGGCTTTCTTTGGGCTTTCTTTCCCCTTTCTTTGGCTTTCTTTGGGCTTTCTTTCCCCTTCTTTGGGCTTTCTTTCCCCTTTCTTTGGGCTTTCTTTGGGCTTTCTTTGGGCTTTCTTTCCCCTTTCTTTGGGCTTTCTTTGGGCTTTCTTTCCCCTTTCTTTGGCTTTCTTTCAACTTTCTTTGGGCTTTCTGTGGGCTTTCTTTGGGCTTTCTTTGGGCTTTCTTTCCCCTTTCTTTGGGCTTTCTTTCCCCTTTCTTTGGCTTTCTTTCCCCTTTCTTTGGGCTTTCTTTCCCATTTCTTTTGGGCTTTCTTTCCCATTTCTTTCGGGCTTTCTTTGGGCTTTCTTTACCCTGTCTTTGGGATTTCTTTGGGCTTTCTTTCCCCTTTCTTTCCCCTTTCTTTGGGCATTCATTCCCCTTTCTTTCCCATTTCTTTGGGCTTTCTTTCCCCTTTCTTTCCCCTTTCTTTGGACTTTCTTTGGGCTTTCTTTCCCCTTTGTTTGGGCTTTCTTTCCCCTTTTTTTCCCCTTTCTTTGGGCTATCTTTCCCCCTTTTTTTCCCTTTCTTTTTGCTTTCTTTCCCTTTCTTTCCCCTTTCTTTGGGCTTTCTTTCCCCTTTCTTTCCCCTTTCTTTGGGCTTTCTTTCCCCTTCTTTGGGCTTTCTTTCCCCTTTCTTTGGGCCTTCTTTCCCCTTTATTTCCCCTTTCTTTCCCCTTTCTTTCCCCTTTCTTTCCCCTTTCTTTGGGCGTTCTTTCCCCTTTCTTTCCCCTTTTTTTCCCCTTTTTTTGTGCTTTCTTTCCCTTTCTTTGAGCTTTCTTTCGCCTTTCTTTGGGCTTTCTTTCCCCTTTCTTTGGGCTTTCTTTCCCCTTTCTTTGGGCCTTCTTTCCCCTTTCTTTCCCCTTTCTTTCCCCTTTCTTTCCCCTTTCTTTCCCCTTTCTTTGGGCCTTCTTTCCCCTTTCTTTCCCCTTTTTTCCCCTTTTTTTGTGCTTTCTTTCCCCTTTCTTTGAGCTTTCTTTCCCCTTTCTTTGAGCTTTCTTTCCGCTTTCTTTGGGCTTTCTTTCCCCTTTCTTTCCCCTTTCTTCCCCCTTTCTTTCCCCTTTCTTTCCCCTTTCTTTCCCCTTTCTTTCCCCTTTCTTTCCCCTTTTTTTTGTGCTTTCTTTCCCCTTTCTTTGGGCTTTCCTTCAACTTTCTTTGGGCTTTCTGTGGGCTTTCTTTGGGCTTTCTTTGGGCTTTCTTTCCCCTTTCTTTGGGGCTTTCTTTCCCCTTTCTTTGGGCTTTCTTTCCCCTTTCTTTGGGCTTTCTTTCCCATTTCTTTGGGCTTTCTTTCCCCTTTCTTTCCCCTTTCTTTCTCCTTTCTTTTCCCTTTCTTTCCCCTTTCTTTCCCCATTCTTTCCCCTTTCTTTCCCCTTTCTTTGGGCTTTAATTGGGCTTTCTTTCCCCTTTCTTTGGGCTTTCTTTCCCATTTCTATGGGCTTTCTTTCCCCTTTCTTTGGGCTTTCTTTGGGCATTCTTTGGGCTTACTTTGGGCTCTCTTTCCCCTTTCTCTGGGCTTATTTCCCCTTTCTTTGGGCTTACTTTGGGCTCTCTTTCCCCTTTCTTTGGGCTTTCTTTCCCCTTTCTTTCCCCTTTCTTTCCCTTTCTTTCCCCTTTCTTTCCCAATTCTTTCCCCTTTCTTTCCCTTTCTTTCCCCATTCTTTCTCCTTTCTTTTCCCTTTCTTTCCCTTTCTTTCACCATTCTTTCCCCTTTCTTTCCCCTTTCTTTGGGCTTTATTTGTGCTTTCTTTCCCCTTTCTTTGGGCTTTCTTTCCCCTTTCTTTCCCCTTTCTTTCCCCTTCTTTGGTGCTTTCTTTCCCCTGTCTTTGAGCTTTCTTTCCCCTTTCTTTGGGCTTTCTTTCCCTTTCTTTGGGCTTTCTTTGGGCTTTCTTTCCCTTTTGTTTGGGCTTTCTTTGGGCATTCTTTGGGCTTTCTTTCCCCTTTCTTTGGGCTTTCTTTCCCCTTTCTTTCCCCTTTCTTTCCCCTTTCTTCCCCCTTCTTTGGGCTTACTTTCCTCTTACATTGGGCTTTCTTTGGGCTTTCTTTGGCTTTCTTTGGACTTTCTTTACACTTTCTTTCCCCTTTCTTTGGGCTTTCTTTCCCCTTTCTTTGGGCTTTCTTTCCCCTTTCTTTCCCCTTTCTTTGGGGTTTCTTTCCCCTTTCTTTGGGCTTTCTTTGGGCTTTCTTTCCCCTTTCTTTGGGCTTTATTTGGGCTTTCTTTCCCATTTCTTTAGGCTTTCTTTGGCTTTCTTTCCCCTTTCTTTGGGCTTTCTTTCCCCTTTCTTTGGGCTTTCTTTCTCCTTTCTTTGAGCTTTCTTTCCCCTTTCTTTGGTCTTTCCTTCCCCCTTCTTTGGGCTTTCTTTCCCCTTTCTTTGGCTTTCTTTGGGCTTTCTTTCCCCTTTCTTTGGGCTTTCTTTGGCTTTCTTTCCCTTTCTTTGGCTTTCTTTCCCCTTTCTTTGGGCTTTCTCTCCCCTTTCTTTGGGCTTTCTTTGGGCTTTCTTTGGGCTTTCTTTCCCCTTTCTTTGGGCTTTCTTTGGGCTTTCTTTCCCCTTTCTTTGGGCTTTCTTTCAACTTTCTTTGGGCTTTCTGTGGGCTTTCTTTGGGCTTTCTTTGGGCTTTCTTTCCCCTTTCTTTGGGCTTTCTTTCCCCTTTCTTTGGGCTTTCTTTCCCCTTTCTTTGGGCTTTCTTTCCCATTTCTTTGGGCTTTCTTTGGGCTTTCTTTACCCTGTTTTTGGGCTTTCTTTGGGCTTTCTTTGGACTTTCTTTACCCTTTCTTTCCCCTTTCTTTGGGCTTTCTTTCCCCTTTCTTTGGGCTTTCTTTCCCCTTTCTTTCCCCTTTCTTTCCCCCTTTCTTTCCCCTTTCTTTCCCCTTTCTTTGGGGTTTCTTTCCCCTTTCTTTGGGCTTTCATTCCCCTTTCTTTCCCATTTCTTTGGGCTTTCTTTCCCCTTTCTTTCCCCTTTCTTTGGACTTTCTTTGGGCTTTCTTTCCCCTTTGTTTGGGCTTTCTTTCCCCTTTTTTTCCCCTTTCTTTGGGCTATCTTTCCCCCTTTTTTTCCCTTTCTTTTTGCTTTCTTTCCCCTTTCTTTCCCTTTCTTTGGGCTTTCTTTCCCCTTTCTTTCCCCTTTCTTTGGGCTTTCTTTCCCCTTTCTTTGGGCTTTCTTTCCCCTTTCTTTGGGCTTTCTTTCGGCTTTCTTTTGGGATTTCTTTGGGCTTTCTTTGGGCTTTCTTTCCCCTTTCTTTGGGCTTTCTTTGGCTTTCTTTCCCCTTTCTTTGGGCTTTCTTTGGGCTTTCTTTCCCCTTTCTCTGGGCTTTCTTTCCCCTTTTCTTTTTGCTTTCTTTCCCCTTTCTTTGGGCTTTCTTTCCCCTTTCTTTGTGCCTTCTTTCCCATTTCTTTGAACTTTCTTTGGGCTTTCTTTCCATTTCTTTGACTTTCTTTGGGCTTTCTTTCCCTTTCTTGGGCTTTCTTTCCCTTTCTTTGGGCTTTCTTTCTCCTTTCTTGGGGTTTCTTTACCATTTCTTTGGGCTTTCTTTCCCTTACTTTGGGATTTATTTGGGCTTTCTTTCCCCTTTCTTTGGGCTTTCTTTCCCTTTTCTTTGGGCTTTCTTTCGCCTTTCTTTGGGATTTCTTTCCCCTTTCTTTCCCCTTTCTTTCCACTTTCTTTGGGCTTTCTTTGGGCTTTCTTTCCCCTTTCTTTGGGCTTTCATTCCCTTTCTTTGGGCTTTCTTTCCCCTTTCTTTGGGCCTTCTTTCCCCTTTCTTTCCCCTTTCTTTCCCCTTTCTTTCCCCTTTCTTTCCCCTTTCTTTGGGCTTTCTTTCCCCTTTCTTTGGCTTTCTTTCCCCTTTCTTTCCCTTTCTTTCTCCTTTCTTTTCCCTTTA